>NC_137541.1:173694464-173786964 GCF_963082525.1 Nesoenas mayeri | reverse complement strand
AGATGATCCTAACAACTACACTCAGAAGTATTTTATTTCTTAAAACAGTGGATGTAGCCTGATTTGCATATTCAACTCTTTTTGTCAGTATATGCCTCAATTTTTTTTTTCTATACATTTTATACTGTCCTGCCCTTCTAAAGATGTCAAAGTATCACAAATATTAAAAATGGAAAATCAATTTATGTAGCTTAGAAATTACATTCCGAAAATGTTTATCTTTAGACAATATCTAAAAAATGCTGTCTATACGCACAAGTAGCTCAAAAGTGGGCCATGACAAAAAGTGTCCATGTAGTATCAGAAATTATTTAAATGTGCTTAAAACTACTCACTACAGGTCACCCTGAGAATAAAGTAAATCAAGGAGTCAGAGCTACATTTTAGGTATGCAGCTATAGTAGAACTATGCTTATAAAAGCATCAGATAGGCAACTTGATGGTTAAACTGGTAACTGTCGAGAGGGACTGAGGTCCAGTTTCCCTAATTCTTGCTATTTAAAGTGAATTAATGCTTCATATTAAAAAAACAGAGATTACTCAAGAAGCAGCAAAAGAAGGATGGCTGCTGCAGAAAAGTAAAAGAGGGTCTTAGAGATCTCTGAGTCTCCTGCAGACTGTTGCTTGTGGGAAGAAGAAAGAGAGATTATCACACAGACATGAGGAGACACATTCAACTCTTGATTACAAGCAAAAACATCAGTGAAATAGCTATAATTTCACATATGTAAAATTAATGGGTGAGAAATCAGAAATTAGCTCAGATAGCCTTTACACAGAGATCACTACATGCAGCTCTAACCTCAAAAAAAAAAAAAAAAAAAAAAAAACACCAACCAAAAAAACTTGGGAGTAAATGATATTAGCATCTTCTTGGCCTTTTTCCATGACTATAAAATGGCATTAGAGTAAATGTGACTCAGACTTGGGATCCCTGGTCACTGTCGCAGCCAAGAGCCTAAGTACATGAAATCTCCTTGGCTCTGGTAAAGCACTAGTGCTAAATTCTGGGAAATGATAACACTGATTCATCTCAAAACAGTCTATATATAACAGCAAGGCTAGGCACACATAAAATTATGCACTATCTTGCCTCAAGGTTAGCAACATATTCCTAGTAGAAGGAAAAATGTTATTTTCGTTCCCTGCAATCATGTGATAAATAGCTGTAGGGCAGATTCAGCAAGATCTCGAAGGTTGTGATTTTACAATATAATGAATATATGTCTAGCTTTTTGCCACCTGAAAAAGCAGCAAAACAAAGTAGGACTTGTCAGTATTTTGCTTATGGCAGAAATCAGACATTGTCCAGAACACATTATGAGACACACTGCTACCTTCTTAACTAGTTTGATTATAACATTGACTCCAATACTTCAACAGCTCAGCTTTCCAGCATAGGAAGTAATTGGAAGCAGCAGCCAGCAGATATCACATGTGAATGGGAAATGTCTCCCACAGAGTAACTACTGACTGTGAACCAAATATGTGGCCTTGTAGGTAGGTTTGTGGGGGAAAATAATAACAAAAATAGTATATCGAGAACAAGAGGATCCTTAGATGGATGAAGCATCTGTGCAGAATATGAGGCAAGCAAATTACCTAGAAATTTCAGAAGCAGAAAGTCCAAAAAAAAAAAAAAAAAGTCATTGAGAAGTCATTGAGTTTGGATCAAAAATGAAGAGAGGAGACAACAGGAAAGGAACATTTTCAGAGGTGTAAAACAACTGCTTATCCAGATTGATTACCTAAAATAAACAGCAAATCTTAAAGGTGGTTTTAAAGGAATGACAACCCTTCAGATAACAGCAATTCAAACCTACGGATAATTTCAGGTGACACTTTAACAAAGGTGGTAGACATATATTGAGAAGTGCATTCTTAGGAGCAAGCAGACTCAAACTCCAGCACAAAAATTTTGGAGAAAGCAACTCATGTTCAAGACTGACCACCTTGCTTGCAAAGAAACTGGTATTTTTTCCTATTCTACTCATTTATTGTCAACAGGGAGTAGACCGTGGGTTAAATGTTTTATTCTGATCATGCTTCCTATAAAATACTGTGTTTTACTGAAGTAAAAATTGAATACAGACATATGTACACCATCACCATCATGACTTAATGGACTGTGTTGAATTAATGTTTGATTTTGATGCTTCATATTACTCCACTTTGGAGGGATGACTGAGTTATAACCATTGTATGCAACTGCAATTATTGATGCACTCCTGCATAATTTGCAAAACAGTAGCACCAGCATTGAGGAAAGCATGAAAATGCATTGAAATTATAACAGATGGTGATGCAAGCCTGGTTGGAACTTTTAGGAGTACCACTGCTAATACCACCAGAGTTATCTGTGAAAGTCCAACACGAACTCTAATTCAGTCACGGGACTAAATTGTATAGTTTTGACAGACAGCAGGGCAAAGATTCACTTTGTGTCACTTTAGAAGGGTAAAAGGACCTACAATAAGTACACATGTAATTTATATCCTCAAAGGCACCTTTACATTGTAGGACAGTGTAACATGATTTTACACTGAAGTAGGTAATGCAGTATAAAATCCTGCTAATGATAAGGTATTGTAGTTTTCACCTGTACATAGCCAGTTGACATCAACCCCAGGTGTATTGTTCAGGGTTGACCTCAACCAGCTACATCAAGGTAAAAAATACCTGCCTCTTGTCTCCACAAGGATTTTACATTTAGACAGATACCTCACAATAGGAATCTTGATGTAAAACACACCTTTTTTTTTCAGTGAAGATAAAGCCTTAACAAAAATCAGAAAAGGACACATCTTATTTAAAGAGTAATGAGTGCACAGCACAGTCCAAATGTGAGATCAAGTCTATCTCAGTCACTTGAACTGTGCAGCATAACATAAAAAACTAAATTTTTCCCTTTGTATTTTAAAAGATTTCTAATAGCAGCAAAAATTACAGGAGAAAATGTCAAACAAATTGGCTTAACAGATATAAAAAGTCATATGATTTTTTTTGTGTTTCCAAGATTCCATCTTCTGGTGCAAGAGTTAATGCACTTTGTGAAAGTTATTATGCTGTGGCTTATAAGCTTCAGCTGGATATGGTGGCAGTTCAAATTTCATGACAGAATGCTAAGTTATCTTTGCTATTGAAAAAACTAATGAGGTGGTAAATAGTTGCAGTGATGTTACATGTGGTGATATGCAGGTTTTGCAGGTTTCTCATTATCTATGTAACTGTACACGCATAAAAGTAATGAAAACCCAAAACAGGCAGCAAAAGCTAAAGGCTTTAAAATGGGAATAGAAATGTGTTAGTGTTTTCTAAGGGAAATATGATCGATTTAAGCAATCTTAAAAAAGTCCCTCAATATTTCAGCTAGGGTTTTCTGCTCAGTCTAAGGTCCCGTGGGCAGCGCTTAGGTGAAGATCGCAATTAAGCTAGCATAGCCAATTTATTCTCATGCTGGTTTTATTCTAGTCGAGGCAATGGCATAATGTTAAGCAGTCTTAAGGACTCTCTTCATTATGCTTGTTGCCCATGGCTTTTAATTGAAGGTGCTATCACAGCATTCCTATCAGACTCCACATGTCAGGAGCAGGAGCACACAGTGAAGAGGGCCCTCCTGACCCCCAACTATCTTTACAGAGGACAGCAGGAAGTAAGATATAACACTCTTCAGTAGCTAGAGGCTTCCTAAAATGAACTTCAACAATACTCAATATGAGCTGGGCTTGTATTTAGCAGTAGGACAAGAAAATGTTAAAAAATACCAAGTGCGAGATAGGACATGCAGAGTATTTTTTAATGTGGTCACCACTGATCCAAAGAATGAAAGTTCTGAAATCAGGAATTACTTCTGTGACATATTTATGACAGATAAAAATCATAAATGGCAACAAGAAGTACTTTGTCTGGAGGTGATCTGCACCATCTATAAAGCGTCTTAGTAGGCATTGCATGAAACTGCTCTGCTGAAAAGTGCTCAGCATGCTGCTTTAAACAAGTAGACTCAAGGATCACTGACATTCTGTATATCACAGCAGCACTGCCAGCTTTCCTATTAAAAGAATAAGTTTTCCTGCAAGTCCAGACATCCACGCTGAGCTTTTAACCATTTTGAAATGTAAAGATACATGAATGTTTTCATCTCTCATCCCAGTCTCCCATTCAAATTGCTGAATTCAAGAAGCACTATCCAGTCACTGAGTTGCAATCTCTACTGCTCTGCTTTGTGATTTACATTTTTTGCTGTTGTTTTCAGAATCAATTTTCTATCATAAGTCTCAGTGAGATACCACACCTATTATAAATTGTGAATGCATTATGCTATCTGTGAGAAAAGTATGAACAATCTTATAGAAGAAAAGCAAGCAAGCAAAACATATATTAAAGAATTATTTATTCTATCTGGTTTAACTATGACAGATCAGGATGGCTACAAAAATAGCTGGTGAAATCCAGCAGGCTAGCTGGTGCTACAGCGTTGCACAGTACTCCAGCAGCTGTAGGTGAAGACAGGTACAGAGGATTTTGGTTGTGTGTGTCAATAATACAGATGTTGACTTCTCTGAAGGAAAATGATTCATAGAAGCCATTATACCATACAAAACTAGTTTCACTCTTCCGTAATGCACATGTAGGTTGCCTATATAATATCAATTACGAGTGAATCAGACTTAGTCGGTATTGACATGTAAGTGCATAACACTACAAAAACAGCCATCTCTTTTCATCCTATACCTGTTTTTAGTACTTACAAGCCCACTAGGTTAAAAATACTTCTGATTTTGACAGTCAGCTTAGGGCCAGATACATTTACTCCCTCAATTCCAGCTATAAGCAGAAGGATCTGTCCCAGCTAACATCTCTGCAAAACCACAGTTATGAAGCTAGGCCCTAATTTCTCCTCTGCCAAACCTTTAGATCAGTTTTGCAACCCAAATGTAGTATGCCACCAAGCTTTAGAGGGAAAAGGTGTGTTACATATTGCAGGAATAGATTTTCTCCTCAGATTTGTATTAATTACTGTAATTCATTATAATTTGATACTTTTAAATCTACTGGAACAAATCAAAGCAAGTATCTATCTGGTTTAGAAAGTGTTTTACTTCCTGTATTATGCTTCTCTGCAGATATGCTTCCAAATTTTGAATCTTAATGAAGCCAGTTGATTACGAGTTGGGTGTGCTACAACAGATCGTGCCCAAAACATGCTACTTCTCTACTGTGATAGTATTAATTTGAGGGTAAATCTCAGATTTCTAATATGTGTATACATATGTTTTACATAAATAAGCATGCTCAGAGAATGAAAGAGGATTTTAAAAAGAGAAATAAGAAAGGGTAGTGACAATACCTCATTATAAAAGAGATGTATTTAAGCATCAGCCAAATGATGCTTTTTTTCTTATAACTTATAATAGGAGCTTGAAGACTAAAATACTCCAGAAGCCTTAGATTTCTTGGTACTCTGTGACAGATTAGAATATTTCTTAACTAATTGCTAAAGCATAGAAGACCTAAGCCTAGATTTGGGCAAAGCTGAGTAATAGTGAAATCCAGAGATGGTCAGCAGGGATGCTATTAACAGACACATCACAGAACCACAGAATTGCATCAGCTTCTTAAAACTCATGAAAAGTACCTACCATTTTGACATTTTCTTAGTCCAGATTTTGAAAAATCACGTTAAGAAACAAAAGTTCAGATTTATAATCAGGGAAGCAGATTACAAACCCTAAAATGCTACAAGATTCAAATTACTTGCTGAAGGCTCTGGACCACACCTTTGCCTAGAGGTGTTTTGTAAGCCTACACAGCCCACCCAGAAGTGGTCCTGCACTACTGGTTAAGTATTATGGACTGCATGAAGTTTGTTGCAATGTATTAATTCTATAGCAAGAATTAAGAAAAGCAAAAGTAAGTGTATTTAAATCTCATTCATACAACATACTTTCATCTCATTCACACATGATTGACATTCATACAATTCATAGCGATGGTCACATACAGCTTCATTGCCCACCTGGCCTGTACCAATACACTGGAAGGTATGGCCATCAGAAGACAAACAGGATCAGTGCGAACCAAGAGTGGCTTCCTTATGCTATATCCATGCTTCTCATCTGTTTCCACAGCATAGGCAAGCATTGTCATTTTCAAGTCACTGCAGTTTGGGGAAAAAGGGGTTGTAAAATAAAAATAAAATGCCAATCATAGTAGCGGGTCACCTATCTTGTCTCATTTTGTCTTTCTGCCTATTGACAACCTCATGCTCTTGTAGCATACGAAGGTAAAAAATTCAGGTGTTCATTTCAAACTGAAATGTTTGACAGATGTAACAGCTTTCTGAAATGAAACTGATGAAATCTCAAATAGGAAAGTTCATCCCCTGCACAGGGGAGAGAGTACATTTCAACAGGCAAGGTTTACTGTCCTCAGACAGATGCAGATTTCATTTTTTTTTTTTATTTATTTGGCAGTTGTTAAAAATATGTAAGATGACTAGGGCTTTGCTATTGGTGCATAGTCTACCTCCTGCTGCTCTGGATGCCGCAGACTTCAATGTGATCCATGTTTCAGGGTCCTGTTGTCACAAACTGAAGGCAATTTCAAATTCTCTTACTGGTAACACTAGCACTTCACTGATATTTTGACCCGTATTTTAAAATGGTGAAACAACCTGACAAGTGACTGAAAATTCATACTGCTACAGACACATGCCTAAAATAGAGAGGTAAAAGAAGTATTTTTACACTATAATATGAACAGTCAGATATAAGTGGAGATAGAGATCAAAAGTTTACAACTGCCTTTTTCTCTACTCACACTCAGAGAATGAGGTATTAAGGAACATTCAGCACTGAGGAAAACCAGAAATACTCAGCACAGCACCAAAACAACATCTCATTGCAGCATCTTCCTAAAATAGACAGCTACATGAATGGCCAGATAACAATTTAATAAAAAACAAAAGTATTTCTGTTGATTTGGGAGTCTTTGAATTTGAGCCATAATCTAAAGAAGCCTCCCCAAAGGCAACTATGCTCATTTTACACTTTTGTGTGCATGGAAACTATTCAAATAATACCTGTACTTAAAGAAATACATACCCTTAAAACTCTTCTCTCAACTTCAGTGAGAAAACTGGACTGGATCACGCTGTTCACTGGTGAAGTGAAGTGTATGGATCGCACTCGATCATACTCTTCACTGGGGTGGGGTGCCTCTCATCCAACTGTATCCATCAGCTTTTGCAACTACTTTAAACTAGCATATTTTCTTTAGGGAGGAGTAAATTGTTAATTCAGTGAGGCAGATTAGACTTGACATGCAATTAGAAATCAGACAAGATGAATCCCACCATAATGTCAACAGAAGCAAAATCAGGTATTGTGTTCACAGGCACTACCAGCTAAGTATACTGTTGAAAATTACACAAATTATACTTTTTGTGAACATCATTTGCAGAAACTGAGCTAGATCCACAATCAGAAGTTGAGCATCTGAAGCAACTATAATGTTCAGATATATTCATTCCATGCTTCAAGTAGAGAGACTGTCACAACAACACTATTCCCAAAACCTAGCCCACTGAATGGAAAGGTACTAAAACCAGGGGTTGAATATCACTCTCCTTCAAGCTCTGCATCTTATTCTATGCAAGAAGGAGGTGTTCTCTTAAATAAAAATTTACTGGTCTACACCCTTTTCTGGAGCTCCTTGATGCCCTCCTGTAAAAGAAAACTTTTATCGAAACTTCTTCCTAAAAATACTAGAAGAGAAGACAGAGACTCACATAAACCTCAGTGGTGAAAGTATTCCATCATGAAGTTCAGTAGCAAACCCTTTTAATTTCTCTTAAGTAATCTGAGTGAACACTATCATAACCTGATATATAGGTCATATATGAAAACATGTATCGTGCAGATCCCTTTACATCAGGAACATGATTGCATCCATAAACTCTTGTGTTTTGAAGGAGTACAGATTATGAGACAGAAATTTGCATCTATCAGCTTTAGGCATTTAAAAGATATTACTGCTAGCTACCACTCAACCAGAGGCTATTAGAACGGCAAATACCATTCACGACTAAAACATGGTTTTATATGACCATATAAGGCACAAGCTAAAGTAGCTTATTTGATCAAAAATATTGTACAGGCAGAAATTCAACATTTTTGAACAATTAAGAGAGCCAATTACAGAGTTTTCTTACTAGTAACACATGAAAACCTAGGAGGTACTAGGAATAGCCTGCAAAATTACTAATGAAAGCAATTGTATCTAACACTTTATTTGGCTGGAAAGAATGAGGGAGAATGGATGAATATCAGTTCAAGGCTACTAAGAGTCTTATTACTGAATATCAATAGATATCCTCTTTCAGCTATCAGCCAGTGAGAACATGCAATTTAATTTTTTAGAGTGGGGAGAGGTTACTCTTTTAAAATTCTACCTAGATCTTGTTTCTGCAAATCTAGGGGAAGAAACAAGGAAAGGAAGAAATATCTGACAGCTGATCCTCCACATTTTTGTCAAATTCACCTCAAAATAAAATTATTTTTAATTCACTTGACTCATGATTAATTTTACATATTTTTTAGATGTTGGAAATATTATCTCAACATCATCCTATTGCTTTTGTAAAGAAGTTAACATCAGGAAGAGCTGCAGATGGTGTAAATCAGCAGATTTACCCCAGTTTGGATTTAGCTTCAAATGTTGAACTGCTACTCTAAGAAAGGGTTCCTTTTTTTCCTCTTTTACCAAGAAATGTGTATATTCCAGAACAACTTCCAAAAAAAATATTAATATTTGTGCACAAAAAAAATCAGTGTGGCATTTTGCAAAAGAAATGGCAAATTTCTAACTATAAAACTCTAACTTCAGAAACTACACACAAACAAATCCTGACAAGTGCTGAATTACTCAGTTTTCCCTCTGTGTAACAGAAGATACAGGACAACCCATGCCAAGACTTTAAAACAAATATCCCCCGCAACTCACTGACTGCCAAAGAAACAAGAAGAAACAAAGAATGGGTAATTTTTGAGACTGGTACTGTTTGGATAACTCAGTGTGCCTACAAATCAGATTGTTAACCACCTTTCTTTGTATTATCACATATAATTCATAGTACTCACAAACCTGAAAACTAAATAGAGAACACAGGATAAATCTTTCCAAGATTTGAAACTCCAGATTTTTTTAGTAAGGTTTTTATTATAATGGCCCCAATGCTTCTGTAAATCCTTAGGCCCTAGGAATAATCTACATGTGGTTTTGTGTAACTACAACAATGCTGCTATACAAAGCAATTTCATTTATTTATTTGAAGTTTTCATAATAGCACAACCAATGTAATAGTGCAGTAATATCAATTTAAGGTGTCTTCTGTCAGTAATGGTTATTTTTGTTTCCAGACAGAGTTTATAGCTCACTAGAACACAATCCATTACAACAAAATTATTGCAACTATATTAGAAGAAATTTTTAATATGATATTCTAATTAAAAAGAACAGTTAAGATGATAGGCATTTTATATTCAGACAAGCACTTAAAATCTCAGGTAGGTAATATGCTAAAGCCTCTTATGTTGCAAATATCTTGCTGAAAGATGCCAATGAAAATGAACAGAAGATGCCTTCCTACCCCCATACAGAAGTAAAACAAGATAGCATCCATTCATTTCGTATCTACAGTCCGGGTAATCTTTTTGCAGTCAATTGAATGTTATCTTATGTAAACCAGAAATAAATTGATTAAATGGCTACATCAGTCTATTGGGATAACTCATTTTACATACATTCCACCATAGGCTAGTCAAAACATAAATAAAAGAAGATCAAAGTAATGTATGATTTTGTGTGTGTGTGTGATTTTTTTTTTCCTCCAGCAAAGATATGGGCATTACAGAGTGTATGTGAGATGGCTGTACTTGAGGAACATTCTGCCTACAGATTTAGAGACCACTATGATAATTTGTGGGAAAAATGATACCAAGAATTCAAGTATCACCTGCAATTCTTGTTAAATCTTTCAGAATACAGCTATTTCACCAGTTACATTCTGTATGTTTGCTACAATTAAATGCTAGAGTAAGAAGATAAAGCATCTCCTGAAACTTGAACTCAGCTATACTTAACTGAATTTGCCTAGATGAGCATTGGTTGATTAGATATTATGTACCTGCCCTTGTATAGAATATGTATAGATGAACACTTGTACTGCAAAAATATGAATCCTAAAACTTATGAAGCAACCTTACTTAGGACTTGAAACCTGCACTTCAAACAGGTAGACTGTGCCCATAAAAAAATGCTGAATGTAAATGGGTCACAGTTTTCATATCTTAAACATCTGTTGTTTATACCCAAGAAAGCACATCAGGGGCAAGAAAATTAATTCCCCAATTGCTGTCAACCGAGTTAGGGAACAGCAATAAACAGCTTACTGTAAGCCCTTAGCTACAATAAAATTGCTGTCAATAAAGTGTGGTTGATACGGTTTTGCTGTGCTAGAAGAATAGATTCTTTGGAAGTGAAAATCTGAAATGGAAACTGAAAAGATCCCTTCCTGTTCCTATATACAAAAGAACAGAATCACAACATTCCAATATCATTAAACTCTGAGGAACTGATTCTCACTCCCATGTGTGTCACACATTTATTAATGTTTGTGAAACTTTGGCTTTGCACATTCAGGACAGATGAGACAGTAAAGATTCTGATAAAAATCTTTTGCATGGGAAACTTTAAAAAAGAAATGAAACTTGCTAAGCTTTTATTGTCTGGATCTGTACACATAAAATGTTCCCTACTGTAGTTTAGCATTTCTACTGTCACTATTGAAAATGGTATTATAGCTTAGGGTTATGTTCAGAATTCCATTATAACCCTCAGTTTTCACATGCTCTTAACTTTCTGAAAAATTCTTCTTTTCAGCTGAAATTTTCCATGCTTGGTCTCAGCTCAAAGATGAATTTCTTTAGACAGTTGAGCAAAATCCGTTAACCTATTTTTCAGTTATACAAGGATAGAAAAAATACACTGTACATTTTCATTATTTCTAATATTTTAGTATAGTTGTAGATATATAAATACATAGAACTAAAAACCAATTGAATTTTACATGCAGATGTTTTCCCAGGTGACTAATCCTCACACAAGACTAATATCCATGATAACATATAAAACAAGTTAAGCATAAAAAATAAACAATGGAATCTTATTTTTTTATACTAAGAGGTAAAACAAGGCCACTAAAAAATAATATCGCACACAGACTTATGAAATGTGATGGTTACAGAATTTTAATATTTGCAGGTGACGTAGACTCTGCACTGCTGTTCCAATGCAGATTTCCATCAGCTTATGCACCTTGAAATTGCCACTCTCAGCGTATCAAATTAAGAATCATTAATGTTTTCAGCTTTTCTTTTCTCTTACATAAACCCTAAAGTTAACAAATTTAAACACCTCAGAGTAAGATAACATCAATTACATTTGTCACAGAAAGCTTAAGTGGTGTGCATTGATCAGAGGGAGCCTGGCTACTCATTCCTTGATCAGGCAAGAAGTCCATTGACCGAAAAAGGAGTAAAGCAAGCTCCATAGAGCTTATATTATTGATTTCATGATTAAAAATATACCTTAGCATGGAATGCATTTAATGTGTCAGTCAAGCCCCAAATCCTTGATTTCTGCCAACCGAGCACAGAAATAAAAGGACAGAGTTAAGATATATTTAGCTTTCCTGAATCTACTAGAAACGTGCACATTTCCAAAATTTATAAATTAACAACTTGATTCAGAAAAGTGTTTAGAGTGTGCTTACAGCTGTCTTTCTTGAAGATAACATCTGAACATTTGGACTCTAAGGATCTGCTTCAGTCCCACCACTTTAAATGAAAGTTAAACACATGCCTAAATGCTATTTGATTCGGAATGAAGACTGAAGGTTTTGCCCATAACCCATAGTGATACATATTTTTTAAACCTGTGTTATTTGTCATTGCTGTACTTCAAATCTAGTTAATCAAAGTTGTTATAATTGAAAACTGGGATAACCACGGTAAATTTGCCATAATTTCTTTTATTACTTGATCTATTGTTAAGCTAATGACACTGAGTAGGAGTTTTTTCCTCTGTTTATTTGCTTTTTATAAAAGGTCTTTCACACAGAAGAATACAACATGTCGTCTTCTACTATATTTCTATGTAGCTGTTTGGTGTAGAAACTTACTAATTTGAAGCGCATTTTAAAGTTCAATCAAATACTGAAAAGAACACTGATTGAGAAGCCTGCATAGATTTCAGTATTCTTTATGAGTCATAACACTGATTTTGGAAGCTTAGCTATAGAAGCTGGTGGTATGCAACATCCTTTCCATACTACTAATTATGTGAATTAGCATTTAGAACAATCCCAAGTTCAAGTATTCAAAAATGCTCTTTTCAGAGCATCCACCAGGTTTACTGCAAGATAGGCACTTGAAGAAGGCTTTGGTTTTTATTATGTACTGGGTACTTCTGAAACATCAGCCTGTGCAATTCAAAGTGACATGTCAAGAATTAATCACAGAATTTTCACTAAATTTATTGATGATTGCACAGAAGTTGCCCAGTAAAAAAAAAAAAAAAAAAAAAAGAAAAAAAGAAAAAAAAGAAAATTTTAATAAATGTGAATGGAACAATCTATTTTTGAATTCTAAAAGCTTCCTGACTTAGGACCCAGTTCTAACTGATTTCTAGGGTCAAGTTCCCATTAAAAGTGACAGGATTTTGCTTGAATGAAGTCCAAGTGGGGACTTAAGTTTCAGCTCTCTATTAATATTAATGTATCTGCAAGATACATTGCATGTGTATTTGCCTTGGATTGAAAGAAACTATAAGTAAAAATGGAGGACGCTAGTAATTCTTAGATGTATATTAATCTTATATTACTTCTTTCCCTATGGTAACATCCTCCACAACAGTTCCCACACCCTTTACAAACCACAAAAAGAAAAAACTTGGCAAATATATAGGTAACTTAATACAACTTTTAACTTCAGGTACAGAGAAAGTAATTAAGTTAAACCTCAGGAAAACAGTACGGTGGCACAGAACTAAGTATATCTTCTTAAAGGTATTTTTTAAAATGGTTTTCAGACAGTATGGCATTAGCACACACTACTTATTCAGCAAGATTAAGTGTGAATACTTTGCTCAAAGGCCATACTCTATAAGAAATCTATTAAAAAAAAAAGAGCTTTGAAAGTCTATTTAACCCCCATGCCAAGGACTATTATCTAAAATGCATCCAAATTTCAGGAACTACAGACAGAATAATAGGAAAGCTGTTAATGATTACTTCCATTGCGGGTTGTACTCCTCCAGCCGAAAGAAACAAGGGGGCATGAAAAGGTTACGTCCTGTAACACTCGTCATTTAGAATAGAAAAATACTCTATCTCCTTCCCCACAGAGTAAAAATACACAAGCTCAGTTCAGATACCTGTCTACCTAAGAAAGAGTTATATTTTCAGTTACATATGATATTGCAAATTTTGCAGGGAGCGATTCAAATCACATAAGTATCTACTAACTTCCAAAGGATTCAGTAAGACTTCAGTGGAATTGGAATCAGGTCCATATACAGGTATAATGACTGATATCATTATTAAACTGAAACTACCGTATTTACTATAATGAACACAAATGAATCTGAAAATACTGCCGGTAGTTTTTGTTGGTTTTGGTTTTGTTTTTTTGGAGAGGGTGTTTTTTGTGTTTGTTTGTGGGTTTTGCCTTTATTTTTCCCCCTCATATTCAATTTCACTGTGTAGAGTTTATACATTCTGTCAGGTAAATAATTTTGGGGGGCTTTAACTGCTTCTAGGTGCTGCGGGGGATTAAATCTGAGTTTCCTAACAGAGTTTGGAAAGCTAATTTAAGCTATATTAACATCTTAGAACAGAAAAAGAATGTGTGGGTTGAGGGTGTTACATTTTATAAGTAAAGTTGGGGAGAAAACTTCAGCCGAGTAACCACAGACTATGCAGAGTACTTACATAAATTTGTTGTTTGTTTTTTGTTTGTGGGTTTGGTTTTTTTTTATTGTTTCTTTTTTAACTTATGCTGACAGTATGTATATGGTGCTATATAACAGCCTGAAGACGGCTCTGAGAGTATACTCTTCCTTAAAGTCCTTAGATAAGATTAAGGTTTTGTGAGAACCTTCTGCTATGTTTCCAGTGTCTCGTTTTAAGTAGGAACTGTTTTAGAGCAGTTACTTTAGCAGAACTGCCTCAAAAGAGCTTGTTTTATTCTGAGCATCTTGTTAGTGTGACACCTTACAGACACCCAAAGTAAAGACACAATTCTGGGAACACCACATTCATCTCGGATAAGGTTAATGCAACAGCAAGAGGATGACTTTATCCTAAACTTAGCTACTGTCAAAATCTTTTTGCAAAGACAAGCCTAAATGTGTCTCACTTGATTCTCTAGGATTCATATCCCTAATAAATTCAGACAAATCACCATCAATTGGAGGGTACAGTGCCAGCAGGAATATGAATGTGACTCTCAACACCTACAAAAGTTGGTGCAGCGGAAGCGAAGCACTAAAGGAAGCTGCCCTGCAAACGCGTGAACTTAACTACTGACCGCTCTAGCGCAACTACCATTAAATAAAAGGTTCTTTGGCTGTAATATCAGCTTGATCCTTCCCTCCCCCCCCGCCCAAACCAGCTCCTCCGAGCCACTGCAGGGCTGGCCGCGGTCCAGCGGCAGCGCCGCGGTGCCTCAGCGCCATCTACAGGCTGCGCGCACACCGGGGGGCACTGGCGACAAGACGAACACCAACGAAAATAAATTAAGACAGCGCCGCATTTAAATCTTTATTAGCAAGGAATTATTAGGCCTAAGAAAACCTAATGCTGGATTTGGTTGAAATATGAGTTTCTCAGCCTCCTAATCCCTCTTCATATGGCGCATTTCACAGTTTAAAATGAGTTATGACAGATCACTTATGCATTACTAAGATGAGAAAATATTTACAATGGGCTGACTTTTTTTTTTTTTTCTGCATAATTCAGATGTAGTCAGAGAACGCATTCCTTTCAAAAGTATGCTTTGGCCATTTTTAAAAATATGCAACAAACTATCTATGCAATAACAACTTTAATCTATTACAAAAAAATCATTTTGAACTCGAAATAGAGGAAGACTTCCGTATGGCTTAGTTATACCCTACCAACAAACCACGTGCTTCACAGATGAAGTACCCTGGAAATTTGTCTGTCTTTGTTAGGGAAAAAAAAACTCCTATAGTAACACTAACTTAACACGGTTCCAAATCAGCTTGAACTATAAAAGAAATCCAAGCCAATTCACTTCAAAATTTGAAACTGAATGTACACATCCCTTCAGTCTTGAAAGAGTCAAGTTTTCTAACTGAAATTTGGCATATAAAAACAGTTTTTCTTCTTCAATAACTTTTACATTTGAATGGTCAAATACTGGGGAGAAAAAAAAAAGTTGCTTTTTTTTTCAGCTTTTTTTATGCACATGTGTACATACTTGGATGCATAACAGTCCTTTAACAATCAGTATTCTTCAAACCCAAAGTATCAGAGGCATTTCACAAATGCATGGTTAAGCCCCATGTAAATGATAAAGGGGTCAAGGTGGTTTTTTTTTTTTTGTTTTATGTTTTTTTCTCTTTTTTTTCCTTTTTTTTTTTTTTTTTGTTCCCCCCTGTAATATAACTAAATTAAATTAGACTGAAACAGCAAAAAAAAAAAAGCACAAACAAAACCCCACAGCGTAGTGGCACTTTTAATACTGGTTGATCGGGCACTTGTATGCAGTACTTATAGACCAGTAAAAGTGCTCATTTACCTGTCTGGTGTGTAAGGGGCCCTTTGTCTTGAAGCCTCCTTGGGAACTGCACTCTGAGGCACTGAAGTGATCTGAACTAGTGGAAGAGCGTTTGGAAAGGGTGTCACAACCACCAACAAAGGTGTTGTCCAACGGGAGCTCCTGAATCACATGGTGCTTTTTCACTGAAACTGGAGTGTCAGGTTTGAGATGAAAAGCAGACTGCGGAGAGGCAGATTTGTAATGCTTGGCAAGATCAGGACTGTTAGGCTTAAAGGTTGTTGGTGGTGCTGTGCCCCAATCAAATCTTCCTATACTCTGCTCCTCCAGCTCTGCTGGAAGGCTTATTGTCCCGTTGATAGGTTCATGAACTGCATCATCAGGTTTGGACTCCTCAATGGTCACAAAGTTCAAAAGAGAACTCTTTGGAGATTTCCTTTTCTTCCTTTTCTTTTTCTTGTTTTGCTTGTTCTCCTGATTGGGAGACATCCACTCAGCACCTTGCTTGCTCCTCTGGGCGGCTTTGAATCTGGATGCGTGTCGACAGCGAACGAGAACTGTGACAAATATCACAACTATGACAACCATGGCACCTGCCACAATGGCGATCATGATTGTGAGATAGTCCTCGTTTTGGTAGGGTTGGCTGCTGTCCCCTATGTTCCGGTCTAAAGGTGTTTCCATAGTCCTGCGTATCAAGTCATAAATATAAGAGGCATTTCCAGCAGTATCATTTACATACAAAAATACGAGCACAAGAGTATGCAGGGATTTGGGATAACCCAAATCACTTATGTTGACAACTAAGCGATGCAGCCCCACGTCATTAGGAGTCGGTTTTTCTTCCAGAGTGATATTACCTGTCACTGGATCAATCCGAAACAAACCCTTGTTATTTCCACTTACTATTGTGTACTTAAGCTCGGCATTCATTCCAGTGTCTATATCCACAGCAAACACTTCGGCTACCACCGATCCTGGAATTGCTGAGAGTGGCACCAGCTTAAAAGAAGTATTGGAAGGTGGGTAGATGACAACGGGGCTGTTGTCATTAACATCCATTACGTTTATGGTTACTTTTGCCGTAGAAGAACGAGGAGGTTGCCCTCCATCCACTGCCTTAACATCAAAGGTGTAGGAGCTCTGCTGTTCTCGATCAAAAGAAACGTTGGACTTTATAACTCCAGAGTACGGATCCAGCACAAAGTTTTCATTGTCATTCAGGATGGAAAGGGTCACTGCTTTATTTTCCCCAGCATCTGCATCGGTCACTGTGATCACCCCCACTGTGCTGTACTTTGGTAAGTTCTCTGATACGAAAAACTGGAAGTGATTATGAGTAAATTTGGGACTGTTGTCATTTTCGTCCAACACGGTAACAATTACAGCTGCTTGACTCTGCAAAGGAGGGGTGCCATTGTCTCGGGCTGTAACAGTGAAAATGAAACGTTCCTGCTCTTCTCTGTCAAAAACCCTGGAGGCTGTCAAAACTCCTGTCTTTCGATCCAGATCGAAAAAAGAGGCATTAGGGCCAAGCTGATAAACAATGTCTGCATTTTTCCCACTGTCTTCATCTGTGGCACTAATAGTTGTTAAGTATAGACCACGACGGTTGTTTTCAGCAACTGACAGCTCAATTACAGGCTGGCTGAAAATCGGAGGGTTGTCATTTTCATCCTCCAGTTTAACTCTTACCAGGGCAGTCTGGTTCAAACTGGGCTTGCCAGAATCAGAAGCAACAATTTTAAAGCTGAATTCTTTGGTGCCCTCATAGTCCAACAAGGAAGAGGTCTCCAACAAATATTGGTTGTCGTAAACCGCCTTCAAGTGGAAGGGAACCTCTCTCTCAATGAAACAGATCACTTTGCCGTTCACATCAGTGTCCTTATCTGAAACTGTAATTAGGGCAATCTTTGTATTGACAGGATCTTTCTCAGATAAGTACACTGTGCCATTGATGGGACTTATTATGTACCTGAGGTCTATGTTAGGAGGGTTATCATTTACATCAGTGACATTGATGGTGACAGTTGCCCGAGCTGGTGTAGAGCTACCATCACTAGCCAGCACTGTCACTTTGTGAATAGCAGTCTCTTCTCGATCTAATGACCTCTGAACTGTAATCAGCCCTGTGGTGTTGTTTAAAGCAAAAAATCTTTTGGTTGCGGGGGCGACTTGGGCACCAAAAATATATCTGATTTCTGCATTGCTTCCTATATCAGCATCTGTAGCATGAAGCTGAATTACAGAAGTGCCTACAGGAGCATTCTCTGGTATATGAACCTCTACTTGACTCTCTTTAAATACTGGCCTGTTATCATTGACATCACTTACTGTGACCTGCAGGATGGCTGTGCTGGATTTCTGGGGGGTACCTCCATCCTCCACTTTGATTTTCATCACATAGGTATCCTTTTGCTCTCTGTCCAAGTTCTGCTGCACAATCAGCTGAGGCCATTTCTCTCCTTCTGGAGTTTCCACAATATCCAGTCCAAAGACACTCTGTCCATTTAACAACTCATAGTGCTGCACGCTGTTGAAACCTGTGTCAGGATCTGTTGCTGATGGGATTGGAAAGCGACTGTTGATCAGAGTATTTTCTGGGATGGAGATATTGATGACAGGGGATGGAAACATAGGTGCATTGTCATTAGTGTCCTTTACAATGATTTTTATTTTGATCAGCCTAAAAAAGTCATTGGGGAGAATCACAACTTCAAGTTCAAAGAAACACTCGTTTTCATCTGCATAGGAAGCTCCAGCACAGAGTTTTTCTCTGTCTATTCGGTTAGATGTCGTAAAGATTTCCCCAGTGGTACTGGACACTTTGACCAGAGGGGCATCCCCTGCTTTAGATACCAGTCTGTAGACAAGGCTGGCACTGGTCCCTGTGGCAGCATTGATGTGAGAAATGTTCAGGTCCTTTGGTATGTTCCCTATGGGTACGTTTTCAGGCAGCTCCTCTCTAATAGTGTAAATAAGTTCTTGAGCTATAGCAGAATCCAGCCTTAAACAGGCAATCAAAGCGGTCAACAGGCAAAAATCCCTCAGGTCCATTATAATGTTTTTATTCTTTTTTCCCAGATTTTAAGACTTAAAGGTTTCCACGGAATGATGCACGATTTGCAAGAGGAGGCATGCATGGACTGCAGGATGCATTACATCTCATTTCTTATTTGGAGACAGCACTGTCAACACAACCACACAGAACAGCATTATTGGTTTTTTAGGCATGACAAATCCACAATCTCCAACTACTACTTGTTTTTGCAATGCATACTTGCAGCAGTACATTTTCCTACTGCTCTCTTTTACAAGCAATCCCTCCAGACAAATGCACCAATATCCCATTGGCTGTATTTGCACAGAGCAAGAATGGAAATAACTACTTGCAGGATTAAGGGCAGCCACAGTTTCGACACGTACTTTCTGAATAAATTCTTGGTACACCGTGAAATCCGTAACGTGCATTCCTCCTCTACCCTCCTCCACCCAGTCATTTGGTGCAAGCAAAAAAATCTTCCTGCACTACTTCTGGATTCTAACTGCTATGTCAGCTGCCAAATGCAATTTGTTGTTTGCTTCCATACATATTTTTTAGCTCTTGCTAACCAGATTTTTCTCTGCTCCTTGTGCCTTGCATTCCCCTCTACAGCTACCGTACTGGGAAATAACCACCCGGACATGCTGCTGCTGCAGCAGTCGTCACTGGCTACTTCACATCCCTATTAACTGATGAGACAATAACAGGACTTAACAGTTTCTTACACTCTCAACTCAATGTTTCCCCTCCAGATGTTGGATATCTCTCCTTCTGTTTAATAACCTTAAACTTTATTTGTTTGTTTTTAAACACAGTCTTAACCAGGAATCTGGAAATTCCAAATGCAACTTAGGAGCAGACAGCATGTTTACAGATGGAGGGGGGGGAGAAGTATATTTTCTGATGCCGGGAGGAGGAAAAAAGGTGCAGCCTATCCCCATTGACACTGATCTCCCTTCAGGATGTTATTAGCAGCTGCCACACATAAATACTGCAGACCAATAATGCAGGTGAAAAAAAAAAAAAAAAAAAAAAAGAGAGAGACAGACTTCTGTTTGCATGCTTTGCTAACCGCGAATTATCCATGTGCAAGGCTGCCAAGCACCTACAGTTTGGCAGCACCGGGCAGCCCCTAAGCACTAATCTTATCTGCATTAAGCTGCACGGTAGCTGATGCCCGTGATTACTTTCAGCAGAGTGATGCAGGTAGGGATGCAGAGACAGCGAGTAGGTGAGCCTTTGCCACCAACATCAATTGAATCCGAAACACTGTTTCTTTCTCTAGATAAATATACTGCATGTTGTCTTTTTTTTTTTTTTTTTCTTTAAATGAAATGCATGACAGTGTATTGGTAACTTTGCACTTACGTTAGTTGTATACCTTTGACGATTTGCTGCAGCTAAGCAATGATCTGTTCCAGCAGATACAGCACAATGCATCTGGTAAATCACCAGTTTTGGAGAAATCAGCAGCAGGCAAACGCTTCCTTCTTGAGATATGTGTTGCTTCGGGGTGGCAAATTAGCAACTCCAGGGAACAAATTCACAGTTCTGTCGTTAGTCATCCTCTCCGCGTTTCATTTCTATTAAGCGGCGATCCTTCGGGCGTTTAACGTGCACGCAACAACCCAAACAAACAGCAAGCAAAAATCCGGTGCACTTCTTTAGATCGGGAGTATTTTCCACTCTGCAGTGCACACAATTTCCATCCCTCTCTCAGCAGAGCACAGCCAGCTACATGAAGTCTGCAACTTCTGACTGGAAATGACAAGAGTTGGTCTGGCGGTGCTTCTCTCTCCCTCTTTATCTCTGGGGTGATAGTTAGCGATAGAAAAAAAAAATAAAAAAAATCCTAATAGGTTATTGCTTTAGCGACGGGAGGAAGCGACGGCGCTCTCCCTCCTCCCTCTCAGCCTCTCTCCCTCACACAGGCTCTCTCCTTCTTTCTCTCTCTCTCTGAACTGAAATTCTTGATATAACTCTCAATAAGCCCAGAGGGAGGGTGTGAGCGGCGCTAAGCCCCCCCTCCCGCCGCACCCCATTGGCCCGCGCCGGCGGGGGCGGTGAATGGCGGAGCGCGGCCCTGGCATTGGCCGCCGGGCATGTCGCTCCCCGGGCCGGCCGGGCGGCGGGGGTGGCCGGGCGGCGTAGCGGTTCCGCGCCGCGCGGAAGGGTCAACTGGGATGCGCGGAGCAGCGCAGCAGAGCCACGGCGTGGGGGGGCGGGACGGGAACAGGCGCGCAGGGGGGCAGGCGCGGTGCGAGGGTCGCGGGGCCCCGGCAGGCAGGCGGTCCGCGGGCGGGGGCGCAGCGCCCCGGAGTGGAGAATCGGGGGCGACCGCAGCAGGGGTCGGGGACGCTGTGGTGGGCGCGGAGAGAGGGGCAGAGAGGATCATCGGAGTTGCGAGTAGCCCTGGGGTTATTCAGAAAGAGAAGGATTTGATGTGGGGGATGTGGGGCTGGGTTTGTGTGTTTTTGGTTTTGTTTTTTTTTTGAGGGAGGTGGTTGTGGGTGCCTCATAACGCGCTCGTCCGGCTTCCGCGGGGGAGCGGGAAGCGCCGCAGCCCGCGGTGCGGTGGCGGATCTGGCGCGGAGCGCTGATGTCCGCGCAGCCTCCGCGGCCTGCGGCGGGACCGCCGCGCAGCGCCGGAGGAAACACCCTGGCCCGGCCCTCCTCCGCACGGTTCGACTTTATATTTAATACATGTCTTTTCATCTATAATTCACGCAGCTCTGACTCCAGTCCTGTCTCGGCTCCCATTTACGCCTGCACACCTTTCTCCTTCCCCTTCCCGAAGGGTCAGCCGAGATACTTGCCAAAGGAAGGAGAGAGCAGTTCTACTGGTTTGTGTTTTGTATGCTTAAACATTGAACTGGAAAACATTCCCCTCTGTGGTCTGATAAATAATAAAAGTGATCATTTCTCCTTCCCCATAAATGACACAGGTAAATTATCCAGCTAGCCACAAAGAAGCATCACATACCTGGAAGACAATGTAATAAAATGCCAATGTATTACGATATGAGTGACCTCAAAAGTGTCACAAGAAGATTATTATAGTGCATTATATATAGTGCATTATATATAGTGCCTTTTTCAGCATTTTCTAAAGCATGAATGAACCTTCATTTGACTGTGATTTTATTGCTAGCTTTTCTCAGCTTGAACTTGCAAGCCGTATGACACAGTACCTATCCAATTTAGTATGCCCAGGTACGTGGCCACACTGGCTGCTGTTTCTGGTTAAACCTTTCAAATACGTATGCACACAAAAAACCAAAGATAGCATCATCATTTGACTGTTTCTGTACATGGTACTATACCTAGATAATTTGGACATTTTCAGTTGATAGTGGCGACCAGCTAAAGATCTGAGTTCCTGCCTTGAAGATTTTACGTTTTCAGATGCAGGCTCCTACCTTTAGACTCCTGTATGCATGTGCACATACAGTACTCTGTAAGCTAATGGTGGAAGATGCTTGTATCTGTCAGAGGTCAGTAATCTGCATGCCTTGGTTTTCTGTGGTACATATTGATAAATGTACATGTCCTTGCTAGTCATAAGGATACAGACACTGTGTATGTGAACACTGCATGTCCTGTAATCCCATGATGTGTCAAGATTAAACACTCTTTAGTTTTGCTGCGCTTTGTGTCCAAAAGGCTCCTGTTACAGACACACACAGAAGAAAATTGATCCTGGTTTTGATGACATCAAGTAATGGTAGCAAACGGAACTGAATCTAATAATAGTTTAAGAAAAATGTTCATTATGTAACCCAGGAAGGATGGCTAGAGCCCTGGCATTGAAAGTCAAGAAAGTGACATGAAGGAGCAATCTGACTGCCAAACCACTTAGAAAAAGAATTCTGTGAATGAATTAAGTATGCAGTTTTCTCCTCTTTTAAAATACAAGGCAGAACAGCCATTAATAAAGAAGATAATTAGAACTGCTAGCATTCCGTGTGATGCAGTCTGCTTCTGAAATACGGCATATTTATATATGCGTTAATAATGCACACATTTTTCCTGACACTAGTCATATCACAGCAGTATGGCATCACAGACGTTTTATAGCCTCATTCTAGTAACATCACAGACGTATAACATTCTTATTCTAATCACACCATAGTCATTTCAATGTCACATTGTAGTCACATCACATAGCCTGGTAATAATTATTTAACTTTATTGCTAAGCCGAATAGTTTTCTGTTTGCTCAGGGATCACTTTAACTTGTAGTCAGAACTGATTAGCACATGCTCATAAATGAGCTCCTCTCATGTACACAGCGTTAGCCTCATGCAAAGTTAGGAAGAAGAAAAAAAAATAAAATTTCAATGAACTAGTAACACTTGGGATTAAACCCAACATGGGCACAAGTCACAACAATAGTATATTTTTTCGGTTTTGTGAAGCTATTTTCAAAAGCTGAAGATGTTTACGTGTGGTTCTGTCATGCTAATGTTTATGTTCTCACTTTGAAATGCTATAGTTCTTTAACTAATCACACGTTATTAACCTCATGGAAGAGGCAGGTCTTCAGACTGTTGTGTTTGCACAACAGATTGTAAAATTGAGGCCCAGAGTACCAAAGGAGCTAAAACTGTCACAACTGTTTCTGATAATGGGAGAAAATGAATGGAAATGGCTGAGTTCCTGAGCAGAAGTCAGAATCACCCAGTGCAGCATCTCGCTGCCTCTGAAATGGGAGGAACTGCTCTGAAACATTTCCCATGTTCACTTGAGTAGCCATGTTTTATCCTCCAGTAAATGTTTATTCGCTCGCTTTTATCTTTGAGAAAACTACAGCATTTGACGTTATACTCTCCTCAAATGTGACTATGTACTATTATTTATACTGTTCCTTAATAGTCTTTCTTTACCATGATGTATTAGGCTTTTGTCTGCGTATAAGAACGCTGGACTCCTAATCACATCATAACCTATTAAAATGACTTCTGTATTATAGCATATTAACTATTCATGCACATCATTGCTCGTTATCTTTGCCTCCATATTATTATGTATCAAATTCTTTTCCATATCATATTTGACTCGAATTCTAGCATGCTAGAAACTGACTCCAATTATTCTGTACTAGCTATAGTCAAATTGCACTAAATGGAATTGCTTACATTGTATCATACTGGCTACAGGCTCACACAATACATTATACATGAAACTGATTCACATTATGCTTAGCTAACTAAAGACTTTAATCTTGAAGTGTTGAGCATAAAATGCTATCATTCTTCACTCAACTGGCTCTGGTCACTTGATCATTTTGTACCTGGGATTGCCTCTTACAGGCTGTTATTATTAAAGCAAAATGGCTTTTCCTCTCCTGCAGTTTTACCACTTTCTATGGAGAGCTGATTCATATGCTAATGAACGAGCTCTTTTGCTTCATGCCATCTTATTGCAACACTGGAAACGGGCTTACGGTGCCCCTATCGCATGTCCCCTTCAGCCCAGCATACTGAATAGATGTGTGATAAACCTGCACTTGTGTGTTCAAATAGTTTATGTGTTAGCTATTTAGTAATCCTTAATATTACCCCTGGAGGCTCTGTTTCTTAAATGTTGCTTAAATCATTAGCAAATACAGCCTTGGTCCCATCTCCAATAAGAAACATTCAAGGCCAAGGCGCCAGTTCTGCTGGGATCTTTCCCAGACATTTGCTCTGCTCAAACTAGCATTGGCATTGCCCTGTCCTTGACATGTGCTTCTGCCACAATTAGGTCTCAGGGTAACCTTGGGAAATCCAGTTCTTATAAGAAGTACCGGTGCCAAAAAGGGGTGCTTCTCTCTCTAACCCCCTAGAACTTCAGGCAATATCTGAAGACAAGAGAAGAATCCCACAAAGGCAGGGGCAGCATAAGGAGAGGATTGTGGAGCCCGTGTTTTCTGCTTATCTTTACAAGCATATTTCTCCTTACAAGCATGCTGCTTTTGTCTGGACTTTATACACCTGCTGGTTTGGATATCAGGAGCTAGCTTCAGAGTTTCGTCTCTACTTGGGTGCAGGGATTGAACCGGGAGTCTTTATTTACATGAATAGTTCAAATGAAGTCAATAAAAATACTTTACAAAATGTAAACCATACATAACTACAGCATTTCAAAACCCCAGGTAATTGAATTATAAATTTTATTTATTTAATATGCTCATTTTTATAATTTCAAAATATATTTAATCATTTTTCAAACTGGTTGTGAGAGGTCTAGGTAGGAAACATACTTAAGCAAACAATTCAGTACTATATATTAATCTGTGCTCTTAAATAAACAGCAATAGCTAAGTCAGTTAACGATGAATTATTTAAGCCAATCGAGCTGCTCAGCTGGGACAATAATTGCAGGATCGGGCCCTTTTAATGTGTATTTCTTCAGGAAAATAAACTCGGTCCCTGGATAATCAAATCACAAAAGGGACAGGTGACGACCTTTATTCCATTTGAATGGCAGAACTAAATTTAACTGAATTTGCCATTTTTTTTTTTGACTGACAAAGATTGCAAATGTCAGTTCATGGCTCTGAAGGGTCTACAAATGCACAAGCTGAAAACTGGCATTTTGCAGTGCCAGTGTTTAATCCGTGTCACTGTACAATACAGCAAGGTGCCGAACTCCCATTAATTACTGCTGTTTATTTAAAGGTACAGATTAATGTACAGACTTGAATTGTTTGCTTGAAAGTGTTGATGTTTTCTCTCCCTCACAGAGCTTTAGTAACTGTTTAGTAAAACAATAAAAATCAATTTGGATATGGCAAAAAGAATAATAAACAAGTGCCATTTAAAATGCAATTATTGGACCACTTAATAGAAATGTGATTGCATGTGGCACAAAAAGAAAAAAAAAAATTCTTTGCTATCCTCTTGTTATTTATTATGATGGAAGTAGCTGATGAATCAGAATACCAAAGCAGATTCCAACCACTATGCTTTTGTAGGGCGAAAATATTCCAAGACCCGCAAATAACCTGTCTTATTGATGCTTTATTGTTTAAAATGGGAGAAGGAAAAAGACAGGAAAAGAAAGGCAGTCTTAAAGGTTTTCAGACAAAACAATATCTGATGAAAGCTTTACTGAAGCATTTTCATTTCCATCAAAATGGTAACGTAAATCTGATTGATGGAGTTACGCTGATGCAATGTTGACAGGATCAGAATTAGACCCAAAGCATGGAATGAGACCTCCTTCAGGCATTTACTTTGTTTTTCTGCTTTCAACTTCTGACCTGCTCCTTGCTTGCACAGAAAATAGAAAATGCTCAATTTAAATCAATATGTATACTCACAGTAACGTGCATTAGTGAGATTGACATCTTTACATCCATATTTGAACCTAAATATCTTCTCTTTTTCAGTCCTATGGCTGATGTCAGTCATGCCTCACCATTTACAAAAGGTTACTACGGTAGTGAAGCTTGATTAAACTCTGTGTCCTCTGGGGAAAAAAAATACTCGTTTGACATAGACATATCTTCATTCTTTAAATTACAGATAGGTAGGCAGACAGATTACTAATTTCTGTTTTAAAGTATTGTGCTGTTACAATTGCTTCTTATTTCTAATACTTTAGCTTTTTTAACATTCTGGTTAAACCAAGGAATCTGAGGTTTCAGGGTTTTATATTTTGGGAGTGGTCCATTTTGCAATACGATGGCAGAAATATTGCAGCAGCTACATCCTTTCATTGAGCAAATTATGCCCATCTATTTACCATGCAAATGCACTGCAGGGAGGAGTGCAGATTCCTGAACCGCATCCCTTTTCTGCACCCCAGTGGCATCACTGTGGCTCAAAGAACCTTTTATTCTTCAGGGCTCGAGAGCTGAGAAAGAGAAGGTATATATCTTCCTCCTGTGGGCGGCAGTGCCCCAACTTTGTACATGCCATCATATTCTGGAGAAGTACTTTGATGTAATTTTGGCTTTCTGTAGGTTAATTCCTCCCGGAGCTCCTCTTGATGTGGAAGCCAGAATTCTGCAGAGTGCCCACGCAGAACTGGGCCCGAAAGAAAGGATTAATCCAAATGAAAAAACTCTCATTAAAACAATAGAGGGAAATTACAGGTTTGTGTTTAGTATGCATTCAAGGAATAAGAAATGTCACCAAACACATTTGCATTCATTTATGCTCTGTTCAATATCCTAAAAATATTTAGATTCTGGGCAAGAGAAAAGCAATCTAGGAGACCCTAAATCCACAGTTAGACTTCTCCATAGATTTTCCCAGTTCCTTTCAGTGACTTATAGGCCAGGTTGCTTAATAGTAAGAAGTGACTTGAAGTCTTAAAGTATAATGTGTTATCATGTATTTGTTAAGTTGTAATATAAGTAAAAAATATGGATAGTGAGGTACTTTCTCTTAATGGGAATTTACTGGGCATTCATAATCAGAAAATAGAGGAAGAATAAGACAGAGAGTTTCATTGGTGTCTCTCTTTTACTATTAATAAATCACTTCCTCTGCCTCCCATGTTGACAAGTAGCAGATGTTTCAACACAAACTCCATCAAAGTTAGTCATTTCGTCCTCTTCCTTATCAACGTTTCTGTCGCTCTGAGGACGACAGGCCTCAGGAAATAAGTAAGCACCTATCTATAGGGGCATCACTCAGTCATGCTTAGACAATTATCACAGCAAAACACACCTCAGACTGATCAATAATTGTTTTCCTTGTCAAATTTCTGGATGTCACAAGCAACACCAAAGAGAGGGATCAGACCAGAGCAAAGCCTTGTCTAGACAGGTAGATTAGATTGCTTTTTGTCCTAACAGAGACAGGAGGGTGCCGCAGTGGTCCACAGCAAAATCTAACAGGGCACTCACCTCCCTCTTCCCAGAAACTGGGCTTGGGTAGACTGGGGTTGCATGAGCAAGAAAAATCACTCCTCCTGGGAAGGACACCTTAGAATCAGGAAAAAAAAAAAAAATAAAAAAAAGTGCAATATTAAGAATTGCTTGAATGTGTCATAGTTTTTTTCTGGCAAAGTTTGTTCTGACATATACCAGAAAGTTATTTTCAGATGTGTTTACAGGGATCAGTGCTTAGATTCCCTTTCATATCTCTGTATTTCCCCTTTATCTTTCTAAAGCTTGGATAGACTGAAGACCTTCTGGCTGATTGGCTTATATCTGTGCTTGCAAACCTCAGGCCTGTGATGAGGAGAGGATACTTGTTTCCAAGATATGACATTTTGGAAAACAGTAACTCAAATTTATTCAGAGTCCTATTTAGACATTATTTTTCTATGTAGTGTATACCTATGTAACTGTTTGTCATTGCAGACAGTAAATTTGTGCAATAAAAAAAGAAACCTACAGATTTTCTTGGACTGAAAGCTCATATGAAATGCATGTGATACTAGGAGAAGACACGTGAAGGCCTAATACAAAAATTATAAGTTTATCTCATTTCTGCAACTGGGGGGACTTTTACTTCCAGGCATTGCAAACTATATCAGTCACTGTAAAATTAGATCCACCCTGTCTATGCTATTATCATACTAGTGAGGAGTAATAATTACAAAGCCTTGCCTTTTTTTTTTTTTTCCCCCCACTGCTGCACTGTTTTCAATCCCCCAAAACATCTGCGCAATTTAGTAAACTTCATATACCAAACACCAGTCATTTGAAAGGTGAACTTCAGCTATTGCTTGGCTTAGATTACTGTTCAGCTGATTCATGACTAAGAAATGTAGGAAATCTCATTGAACCTGATTTTTTTCTTATAGTGTGAGTGCTAGAGGACTTCAGGATATAAGAGAGTAGCCACTTGTATTCAGCACAATAATATGCTGTTCATTACTGACAGAAATAAGAATTTTTTTAATCCGGAAACCATGAAATTCTTATTAACATGATTACATTTAAGTGAATGAAAAGACTGTCTCTGCTAGCCCTAGAGATACATAATTTTCACAGATAGTATAGTGAGAATCTTTCTTTGTACACATACTACTGGGAGAGAACCAGTGAAGTCTTGAACCTTCGATTTTCTTCCTTATTAAGTATTTGTCCTCGAATATAAGTCTTTGAACAGGAATGAAAATGACCATTTCATTGTAAAAATTGTTTGTTACACCAGTTTGGTCTGTGATGGGTCAGTGCCCTGTACTTTCTATATGGAACAACTACCTGGGTATTCCTCAGCTGGCCTCACCTGTCACTTGGAAACATTTAATGTAAAAATGCTGTAAGGTAAAAGTCAAAGCTTTTGACAAAGCTTGGCGTTCTTTGGCAGTGACACATCAATGGCTGAAGAGTAGAGTAAGGTCTCTTTTTTTTTTTTTTTTTTTTTTTGGTAATTAAATGGATATAAACTTCCAATCAGGCTACAGAAGTAAGTTGAACTTAATTGGTTCCTTTTCAGAAGATCACCTGTTTCAATATTCCTAAAAACATGTGAAAAAAGTAAATTGATCTTGGATCAGAAATGTGCTCTGCCTGAACATGGGCTTTAAGACACTTAGAACTCATTTCAGGATCAGGACCTGCACATCTTAGTAATATTAAGAAAAAGTAATGTTGAAAACCCAGATTGTCCCCACAAAATAGACATGAGGCTCATTGTCATAATTCTTTTTTTAATTGTATGAAGTTGGGATTACAAATGATTATGTCAGTGTTCTCACATAGCCTAGGGCAGCTCTGATTTAAAGTATAGTGTCATAAATTCTGTTCATATTAACAGGGATATTGCTTGATCTGATATGACATAGATCTACTGTAAGACGACTGAGAGGATATGAGGTTAAAAAACCCAACATTTCAAAAACAGATCTGAAAATATCTTAGTTTTCTGAAGTAACTTATGGGCAGAATACAGGCATCTACCTCAGGATGCAATCCTGAGAGTCTGAACTCAAATTCTGTCAAACTGGAGGAAATTTCTCCACATCTTGCTCCAATTTACATACTTAAAGTTTCTGAGATGTTGAACTTGTACTTTTGTGGCTGCTCAAAAGCATCTTAGTCTTGGTCTGGGTGAGCAACACATACCTCAAGTCCCATCAGGATCTACAAATGAGATGCTTTTCCTCACAGCAATGAATACCTACAAAATCAAGCTTTGTGAGCTTTGTGTAAAACACAGTGCATATTGTTTTACCTTATTTTTAAGCACAACCTTGGAATTTATGTTTAAATGGTTTTAATATTCCTTTAGCCTGAAGGCATAACTCAGTTTTTGTCTTTATACACTCAAAATCACAACTCCCAATTTCTAGAACATTTTAACTGTATCTCCTGATGATGCTGTTTACTTTGATATTATGGTTAAAGCCCTACTGGGACAGGCTCAAATCACACAGGACAGAGAGGGAAAAAAACATCTTGGCTCTCCTGTTTCCTTGGAGAACTGTCAGGGATTTCCAACCTGTGATTCAAGTGCTCTTGGTCGTTCATTTACCACTTCTAAGAGGTCTGTAACCAGCAATTTGAAAGCATTTCTGCTGGCAGTTACTTTCAATTTCCTAAACAGGGGTCTCTCATTCTTTAAGAGAATTTGTAGGAAGGCACAAATTGAAAAGTTGTTCAAAATATTGCTGCAACATGTACAGCTACATGGTCTACATACGTATGTGGGTAAATCACCATGGTAGTCGCAGTTCCTTCTTTTCTGACAGATTGAAAGGAAAGAATGGTCTCTCATTCTTTTTTGAAAGAGGGCAGTCTGGAATTTTTCACTCTTCTCATAAGTTCTAGAGGCAACCAAGGTGCCCTTGAGGGGGGACAGACAACTTGACCACGGACTTTTCAACCACTAAATGGCTTCCAGGAGCTAAACCTAACCTAATTTACTAGCTCAGGTCCTGTAAAAATTACCTAGACACTTTCCAAAATAATATCTTCTGCGAACTGTGTTATATGAGGGCATAAGAGGAGTTTCTGGTTTTGTTTTTGTTTGTTTGTTTTTGGTTTTGCTTTGTTTTGTTTTGTTGTTTTGTTTTGTTTTGTCAGAGAAATGTCAGAAAATGTCTTCATTATCCTAATTTTTAAAAAATCAGAATTACAGAGTAATTATCCCTCCTTGAACACATTTACATCTAAATAGCAGTAACTGATCTAATGACTCAAATTTAGTGTGCTAAAATGAATGTAGATAATGGAACAAAGAATAGTTGGAAAAAAAAAAAAGATCAATATTTATACAGTGTCATTTTTGAACAAAGCCATACAGAATAATTAAGTATGTGTGTGTATGTAAGAACAGGTTTCAGTAATTAGGAAGCATTCCCACAGTCCTTTTTATAGCTTACGATGCAATTAAAACTATTTCAATTGTATTTTAAAGAGTGGCCCTTTTTGTTGAAAGAAAAGTTCAAGATTTTTGTTTAGTTTTATAGATAAATATAGAAGCTCTTCTTGTTTTCACTGAAACTGCTGAAATCCTGGCCACTGACATCAAGAGAGCAGGCTTAGGCTCAAACAATACTTGCCAAATGTATTTTGTTCGATTTACAGCTTTTTCTTATAAACGCCTGCACATCTTCTAAATGCAGTAAACAGTGTCATCTAGAGGATATTTTCAAGTATTGCATGTCAGTTACAAACCGACTTCTCTTCATAAAGAGTTTGAGGAGCAAAGTGAAAGCATGAATCTACGCAGTTGCTATAGTAATTATCATGTGCGTGTGTACGTAAAATGAAAACAAATCAAAACAAAACAAAACATTGAATACACTCTACTTTTGGGACACGAGAAAGCCTAATACACTGTCACAACAAAATACTTGGATGTCTTAAGGCAAGTTCATTTAATCACAGGCATTTAAAAAAATTCATCTAACATTCACTATTATTGTGAATCTTTGGTTGAGTTAAATTAAGGTGACAAAATATTCTATAAAATTACCACAGTAGAAAATAAGGGAATAATTTGTAATATCATGGAGCACCAGTGCATATTTAAATAATTGCCTTTAGTTATTTGTGTTTAATACAATGTAATTCAAATTGCACTAAGCAATTTATAAAAAATATTTTTAAAAGCTAACTCAAACCAGTAAATAATAAGTGTTAATTGATGAAACAATACCATGGGACGTATGGTAGGAAATTATCTCTTCAAAAGGAGTTAAAAGAGAAACATGTTTTGAATGTCATCTTACATTAACACCTTGGCATTAATAAGAGGCTTCTATTTCCAGCCTTCATTTCATCAACAGAGGATGTGTTATGCAGGTCTTCAGCCACCTTTTTTATAGTTCAGTTCTGCCATTTTCTGGGCTAAAATATTTATCAGATCTTTTTTATTAACAAAAATTAAAAAACAAAAGCAAAAACAAAACCACAAAACAAAACAAAACCAAACAAAACCAAAACCACCACCACCAAAAAACCCAACCAACCAACGAAAAAAACCTCAAACCCAAACCAAACAAGCAAACAAGAACTAACCAACCAACCAACACACTAATATGTAAATAACACATTTCTAGGAAAGTTGTTACTCTTTGTCTTAAGTGAAGTTACTTTTTCTTTTCTCTCTCTAGACCACAAACATCCTCACAACCTGCAACTCTCTGCTATCTCTGCTTTGCCAAAGAAGGACTTATACATTTCATGTTATCCCACCTCTGCTTGTCACAGTTTCATATTATTTTGCAAGAATTTAAATATCCAAGGCTGTGTCTAATTTCAGTCATGGGTCTGGCAACAGTGCAGTCTGTATAGAACTTGAGTGCAATGGGTTCATTAGGATGTTGTTTAATATCTGTTTTACAAATGAGCTGCATTAAAAATATACCATTGCTTAATGAGGCTATAATGTTAATTAAATGAATTTAAAACTGTAGTATGAAATAAAATCAAACAAGACAGCTACGTGATACAAGAATTTAATTATAACAAAGTTTCAGTAAAGCTGTCAAGTTAACTAGTTAGAGATAAAATCTTTGACAGGATAATGCTGGCTAAAAAGCAATTTTCTGTTTATACTTCTGTTATAATTACAGTGACTATCCATTTTGAAAGTTGACATCAGTTCCATTCAACAATAAGCTTACATTTATATGAGAACATATAATGGGATAAATGATAGTATCAGAATGGTGACTGAGGTAATTAAAAATACGACTGCATCGAGCATATTATTGCCTGAAAAGGAAAGCTGCAAACTCTTGTAGAAATGAAGGTAAAGGAAAGAGGATGCCTGACAGGTGATGCTTTTCCTATTCTAGGGACTCTCATAAAGTTTTGTGACAAGGATGGTGGGACCACAATCTTCTTTGTGACCAAGTAACAATAGTAATGTTAATTAAAATAATAAAAAATGCTATTTGAAACCCCTTTGCTTTCTCAGGTAAGGGAGAGACCACAGAGCCCATAGTGTGCCCAGAGGTGGAGAAGATGGAGGAAGCTCACAGCATCCACAGTTTCTTCTGAAGGGACAGCAACCATGGCCCCACTGGAACAGGTCCTTCATCAGGCAAAACTCCTCTGGATTTGGATGTTGGCCTGGTAAATGCATTTATAAGGAGAAAACAAACATGTTCCCGCAGTTGCACAGAACCTTTCTTATTTCATCCACCCGCTTTTATTTGCAGATGGAGGAGCACTGTGAGACCAACTATGCTCTGTGCAGAACTCAAGAGGCAGCATAGGCAGGGTAAGTTTCTGCACATTAGTACTTCTAACATGATCACTAATGTTTCTACATCTCTAGAGGGTTTTGGTGGAGGAAGACAGTTGCTCTGGCAGGGTATCTGGAGGTAAAGTGTGAACTCTAATGAAAGAAGTGAAAAAAGCAAACAGCTGGGCTTCCTGTCTCGAGAGAGCTGGGGAAATGGAAACAGTCCATAGGAGCATCAGATAGGAAAATGTGATCCCTCGCAATAGATTTTTATTTTTTTTTGCAGCAAAGTAATGCTTTATGCAATTTAACTGTAGAGATGATAGACATTTAGGAAGCCCTAGGTAGCAAAAGATGTGGGAGTATTCTGTCAAGAAAGGCCTGAAGTCAGAAAGGCCAAGAATGAAGTAGAAACAAAGCACCAAAACAGAGAGTATAAATTAGGAAGCAAAAAGAGAGCAGCATCTATTTAAGTTGGGTATAATTAAAACAAGATTTTGATTGGTGGTTACACAACCATACTTTCAATTTAATTGATATGAATATTTACATTAAATACCTGGTGAGATTTTATAGTATCACAGTGATCTTGTACAGTTGTCCAGTTGTCAGTGGCCTAATGCCTTGACCTCTCGTGTCCTTAGGAGATGATACAGTTCAGTGTTAAAATGTGCAAAAATGGTTTCTGTGCTCAGTGGAAAAGATCACACAAATACAATTGCCCCATTGTGAAATCTCAAAGTAAAATTCTTGATGTAGCTACTTCCCAAAATGTAACTTTTGACCAAAATTACTTTTGTTGGCTTATTACAAATGAATATTTGTATCAAAATGGGTAGGGATGTCCATGAATTATCCGTGCATTGACTTGTCTAAGTGTCTTATAACCATATGTAGTGCTACTCTGTTATAGGCAATGTTAGAAGACTGTTTCTGTTCATAAAGGGTTTATTCTTTTGGACCACAGCCAAGCATTTCCATTTACAAAGTAGAGATTACTTGTAAAAATACTATAGTCTTTCATGAATTCGCTTTTGGGAGAGACACGGTGCAATTTAAAAACTGCAGGAAGGAACAAGCCTGACAAATGATATTTTTCTCTGCTACACTTCAACAACAAACACTTCTTGCTTCTGTTTTTACTTACTCAGTAATAGTTAATTACATGGCGTATTGAAAATCCTCCATTGCACCGACAAACAGTTGAGAAACAGCAGGAGTTTATAAAGCAAATACCTGCCCTTACATACCAGTTTATGGAACTGGGAAGCTCTCTTGCAGACAGCAATAAAGATGAGGGTAAAGAAGATAGTGAGAACAAGCTTTAGCTGATGGTGTCAGAGGATTGTTGCTGGAACCATCTATTAAATGTGGATTTCTGCTATTGGACTAGATAATCACTGAATTGATAGGATAGCACAGCCAGCAATGGCAGGAATATGTTTGCTGAAAATTTATGTCAAGGTTGCCTTGGAGCTGCCAGTATCATACCAATGTAAGATTTCCTTGTCTATAGAGATGCATTTTGTTATAAATACCTGGAAACTTAACATTTCTAATTGAAACTGGTCAGTTGTAAACTCATTTGAGACTGCTGCCCTGTCACAGCTAACACTGGCATCAACAAAAATGCAGGTCTTAACAGAAAAGCAAGGCAGGAAGACAGTTCAGGAGCTGAAAATCTTCATACTCTCAAGCAGCAGCTTCAGAAGAAGCTTGTACCTTTTTTTGTTTTGTTTTTGTTTTTTTAAGGAAAATGAAAAAAAGAAAAAAAAGTGGAAAAGTTCATCACTTTCTGAGGCAGACCCATGCACCCAGAGAGTAATGTTAATCTAGACTGGAAATACTTTGGATTTGTATTCCAACATTCCAGAGGGATTCTGCTTCTGAACATCAGATTCAAAGTTATTTAATAAATGTCATGGGTTATCTGAAATCTGAAGTCTTTACCTAGCTGTATGCATTTTATTTGCAGAAAGAAGCCCTTGTGTAACTTCCCTCTGCATTCGTACAGTAAGAAAGCAAATGACAAAAAGAACTCCGAGAGAGAACTAAAGGACAAAACCAAAGCAAACTCAAAAATGTTGCTTAGTGATGCATCCTGTATCACTCCAGGGGGATGTTTTTTGCCACAGATATTTACATGTTATGAGTAGAGTTTACTGAAAAGCAGAGCAACATTTGTGCAAAGCCAAAACCACAAACAAATAGTATATTGCAGGTTTTTTTCAGTACTGCAATGATCAAACTAGAAGACACAAGCAAAAAATACATGTACACATGTATTCTTTCAAAGTGGTTAATTTGGAAAAGTTTGTGGTGGTTGTTTATGGTTTTTGTTTTGTTTTTGTTTTGCTTACTCATCCTTTCTCTTCCTACCTTATTTTTGCCATTTAATTCAATGCAATGAGTGATAGTTCTGTTAGGATTTCTCTTTATATTTGTAATTTTGCACCTATGAATTCTGTAACTTTGCAAAAATTAGTGTTGGAAGAGTGGCAGACTAGAAAAATTACAGAGCTTAACATTTATTTTGGTGCTTTTGTGACTGTTTAAGGAAGTGATGGTCTGGAAGAATGGAAAAGGTGGAAAAAATCCTTCAACATTGCTCATATTTTTGTATTAAATTGCAAGGAACAAGAAAATAAAAAGAAGGTAAATTGAGGACATTTCAATATTTGTATGAATTACCATCTGCAAATATTTTGAGAATTATAATTGAAAAATTCTGTAGAAAAAAAAATAACATATATATATACATATATATATATATATATATATATATATATATATATATAAATTGTCTTCATTCTTCCAGGGTTTTTATTGTAAAAAGCCTTGCCTATTTAGACATCTCTCTCCCATTTATGGTCCGCTTCCTTTACGGCAGACTGCTACACCTCTCATTCCAAATTGATGACAGTGTATTTTTTATACTTTCCCTTCTGGTGCAGGACATTCAAATGATAAAAAGCCTTATCATGTGAATATGCTCACTGAGTTCATGAAACCAAGTCATCGTACGTGTTAGTTTTCCTCATAGATTGATTGGTGCCATGCTTTAGGTTACAGGTTTTGTAGTTTCCTGTGAGGTGCATTTCTTACTGTGTCATCGTGCACTGTCTGAGGTGTATATCACAGCTTTTTGTAATTCCATTTTATCTCAGCATTTTATCAGGTATAATGCATAGAATTTTTAACAGAAAACTCTTGCTAGGAATATTTTACAGCATAAACTTGCATATGTATGAAAATATATAGAGGTGGCAGGGCACGGAGAAGGTGGGAGGTAGAGAATATTTTTAACCTGTAACATTTTCAACACTCGGTGCAAAACTCGATTATTTTATACTGGAATTTGTACACGTCTTCTAAGGATAAAAAAAAATGGAATTTGAAGCACAGAAAGTGTCATATTTTGGCTCTAATATTACAAGGCAGAGACACCTTGCTGTTTGTGCCAGTATAGATAACTATGTTCTTTTATCACCTTAGAAGGAATCCTTCTGAGTAATAAAAATCCTCGGTACCTTCCTGATCTGTTCTTCTTAAACAAGCAAGTCCTCTGCTTCATGGCTGCACAAGTGAATGACATTTTACAATGTAAGAAATGTGGGAGAAATACACACAGGATTAGCTGCTTGTCCTCCAATACTCTCTTAAATTCTTTTAGCTTTTCCTACCGTTCACCACCCTGTCACTGTGACATGTTAAACAGCCTGAGTTATTTGTTTGTTCACAGTTTCCCTGCACAGCGTGTTTTGTTGAAAGGCTGCGCCGGACAGCAAGGTCAAAAGCTACTGCTTTGTTTTCTCCTGGATGCTGCACCCTCTGAAGGGAGAGAGAGATGGTGTTTTCTCCCAGAGCAAGATGAGAGCCTTTGCTGGAAAACCTTTGGCAAGTGCAGGATGGAGGAGGCAGGGAGCCTGCAGCTGGCATGCGAGTCAGTGAGAAAGCAGCGAGCACAGACACAGAGGTGACGGACACTTTCTGAGACAGTATGGGAGTCTGCTGCAACCCAGGGTGAAAACCGCTGGATGGAGGACAAGGTCAGAAGAAAAGATGGACACGGTGGATAGGGGAGAGATTTGTTTTCGAATGGTTTAAGCTGTTTCACCCATAAAATCTTCTTTTTCTCTGTTGTAATAGTTACCTTGTCCTACCATGTGACCTAGTGAATGGTTATTTTTAACATTCAAAGCCTTGTTTTATGGTTTGATGTAAGGAATAATGTCAGTACACCTACTTCGCATCTCTGGCTGAGTCAGTGTCACATCACACTGACCAGCAATTTGCACAATGAACAGCTACAGAACAAGAGGGAAAACTTACTGCAGTGCCAGTCTACATCCAGAAGAACTGAGCTGGAAAAACATAATGTCGGTGCAGTTTCCCAAAATAGGGAAGGGAACATGAAGGTAACAGTTCTGAGCTGGGCATAGGGGAGAGTATTTTTTCTCTACTGCCAAGTCAGCTGCTGCTGGGAGCTTATTAACCTCTGTGTATGACCATTGAGGAATGAATTCCTATCAGTTTACAAGGCATAGAAAATGTTATAAGGCAGAAGATGGAAAAAGACATGATAGGACAAACTGAGAGCAGTCTGAAGGGCACATCTTTTTATTAAGCCTGCTGAACATTGCCTCCTGTAATAGCAAGCTGTAGAACTTTCCAGCTTTTGTAAATAACTCAGTTTTTCAGCCATTACAGTAAATATAGAACATATGTTTAAGACTGGGCCATAGACTTTAAGAACCTTACCCCCCATTCTCTAGTTTCCCACAGTTGCATGCTCTCAAGCACAAACGCCTTTACTAATTATATACTAATAGCCTGACACTGATGTAAATTTTACCCAAGCATTCCTAATTGCTGTTGGAGAGTTAGAAACATGAATAAACGTGCAAATACACTTGTAAAAGCAAAAGGAAGTCAGTCAGTCACTGGTCACAAAAATGAGGCATAGGAAAGAAAATTACTGCTTTTCAGTAACTTTGCCCCTCTCAAATTTAAGTATAACCAGTTAGCTAATGATTATGCTAACATTATTCTAATTTGAATGTGGTTTTTTTAAATGTTGGAGGAAACCACATTGGAAATAACTGCAGAAACTCAGACAAAAGAGAATCAGATCCATGGTGATATAGCCTTCTGAAAAGTCAACAATAGATGGATAAGATAATATATTCCATTGCAATTCAGTCCTGAGACACAGTATCTATGCATCATCTTATTGTGTGTATGTAATAATGGTGTTTTCTCTCCTGACTCCAACATTTTTTTGTTGTAGAGGCCCCTCTTTACCACTCTTTTTGTGGAAATGTGTTGGTTTGTAAGGGATTCCTCAAGGAGACAATTCAGATGATTACTCAAAGCATGAAGGATTTATTCCGCTTGAGCATGATAGGCAATGGTTTCAAAAGGACTTTTCTACTATCTGCCAAAGGACTGAATAGGCCCTTACCATGATCTTGTGGGCTGGAGAGAAGAACAGGCAGGTGTCAGGCTCAGCTTCCTAAGTGGCTGGCAAAGAATTGTGAACAGGCTTCAGCTATAATAGCACTGTTCAGCAATCTCCATCAGCTTCCATAGTGCAACCTGCACAGGTTTTCCCTCCACTGTGTGTACCAGAAATAATAGTTTCTTGTAGCAAAGTTTTGGACCTTGAATTCAAGAGGGAATGTACTGCAAAGTCTTATAGCCTACAGGTTTCCAGGAAAGGAGTTAGGCAGAAAGACCATAGGTTGACTAGGCTGCAAACTGAATTGAAGTGTTTGTATGAACTGTGGTGACTTTTATGCATCCCATTTGTTGTAACTTTAGTTCTTTTTTGCCTGGGTTTAACTTTTTTAATGTATAGTTATCTCAGATGTTTTTTATTTTTTTTAATAGAAAGTATTACACACTTCCATTTTTTACAGTTTAAGAAGACTACCTTTTGGCAATATTTTGCTGATACATTAAAAATAAATCACTTTTCACAAAGTATTGTTACATAAAACTCAAGTAAAATAGTGCAAGTTCAGTTTCATAAAAATGAAAATGAAAACTAGAGAAAGAACTTGTTCAGTACTTGTCAAGGTTTGATTGCAGGGAGACAATAAACCGTGGCAAATGCTTTGTTAACCCCCTCTTCCCCCCCAGTCCCCTTCATGCTCCCCCTCACCCCCCCAAGTACAGATGGTAGGAAGGCAAAGAACGACAAAGAGAGAGAGAGTTGGAAAAAATTAAAAATGTTTTACTAATGCTACTAATAAAGTAGAGAAAATAATACAAAATGTACAAAATCCATCTTGAATACCCTGGCAAAGATCAGCACTGCTCCAGCAGCAGCAGACACCCGGAAGTCCTGGGCTGGACTCTGCAGCAAACCGGAGCTGGATTCAGTCTGTCACTAGGCCTCAGTTCACAGGAACGACAGGCAGGGTCCTTCCCAGATGTTGACCATAGTTGAAGAAGAAGAAAAAAGGGACGAGATCCTCGTGATCTCCCACTTTTATATGAAGTATCGTGTGAATGGGATGGAATACTTAGTTGGTCAGTTTGGTCACCTGTTCAATTCACTCCTCCTTGCTCTCTCACTTACGGGATGTGCATCCTTATCAGTGACATTGCATTCCATTGCTATGTCTACCAAAACATGTCTTCTACTTTAGAAAAGTGCAGTTACTAAGACTTTAGCTGAAAGGAAAATTCACTAAAAGAGAAACTTGCCTTGTTTTTAACAAAACCAGGACAGTATTTAAAAAAAAAATAAGAAAAGGATAGCCTATGTGATCTGTGTGATTGCTTCTCAGTGTTTTAGAGAAATCTCTCACCTCTGTCAACTGAACCATGGTGATTCTTTCACAGATAACATGAAAACATGTTATCACTAAGTAATTTCTAACCTTATTCAAAGATAACTCTTTTTTTACTTCAGTCATGAAAAAGCTCTGTGCACTGTTGCACGACACCCTTGTTGCCAACAGTACTTCGTTGCTGGTGAGCTGAATCTCCAGCACAACAGTAGGTAGCTACTGATCAATAGTAACCAAAGGTGACATGATTCTAGAAGATGCCAGCTGTGAGCTTTTCAACTCTCTGGAGAAGGCAGAGTTTGGCATGAGAGACACCCAGAGTCTTAAACAGCCTTTTTTATCCCCTGATTCTGTAGTTATTACTGATCTATGCAGCTCTGAAAGTTCTCTCTTTTCCCACCAAGGAGTGCTTGCTTTATGAACGTCAAAATGGCACTTTAAAAGGTGAATATGATCCAAGCAGCAATCACATTCTCCTCTTCAGTTCCCGGCTCTTGTTGCCAAAACTATTGTTTCTATCATTAGCTTTATTAGCAGTCTAACTTAATTAGCTAAATGACATCATTTAGTGGCAAGTTCTCCAGTACATCTCTGCTAAGCATTGCATATTTAATGTGGATTTTATTCATGTAGATAGGCTGGCAGGTGGGCAAAAAAAGAGATGGCCAGAGGACAGAAAAGGAAGTCCAACAAAGGGGCCCTTCCTATTCAAGAAATTTAGCCTAGTGAGGATTTAAAATGAAAGGACAAAGGCTGTTTTGTAGTGGATTTCTGTAGTGGATTTCATGATAGTCTTTATTCTTGAGATTCAAGAGTTCATTGCTGTCAAGAAAAACATGCTAAGATGGCAGATAGGCAACAGGTGATATACTGAGTGAAACCTGATTTCCAGGTGCTCTTGCCCAGGCACAGAGGGAGCATCTGCCAGCTACTTCTTTGCTTTCCCTTATTCCATGGAAGCGCAACTCCCAGGTATTGTCCAGACAGCTCTAGGAGGAGCTTCTATCATGTGCTCCACCTGGAAATCCTTTTCATGGCAGAAATAAGAAGAAAAAGGCTCCAGAGAGTTAATTGCATTCTCCTAAGGATAGCACAGCATAAACTGTACCACTTAAAAGGACATTGCTGAATATATGACAGTGGATGACCACCACAGGTTTTTATTGTATTTAGTGCCGATGCTGTTGCAGGGCTGTTTATATACTTTGCTACACTACTTTGATGGGCATTGTGCCTTGACTTTCATTTCCCTGCACTGCTTTTTAATGTAACTTGTAATCCTGTGAGGTGGACTCAGATCACCTTTATGTAAAAGTGCCTTCAAGTTCTTCCACTATGTATTTAACTGTAGCTTCCTTATGCAGAGGACAACTTTCCTAGCTTATGCCTAGATTATCTGATTGTGCCTCAAAAAACAGAGTAATAACCCTTTTACAGTTTCCTCAGAAAAAAATCTAACACACTTGCTGCCAAAAGTTACAGGGATTTTTTCAAAGGCCTGTTAAGCATAAACTGCATGCAGATGATCCCTTGTGTGAGGTCCCCTCCAATCCCAAACATTCTGTGATACTGTGATACTGTGATCTGTAAGGGACATGACCAAATGTGTATATCCCACCTCAGAACTGGCTGTTTATCTACTGGGTTATATAGTATAATATATTCTGATTTAAAACAGATTCACATCTGTAGAGGAAATGGAAGAGAAACAGTGAATTTCAGAAGAGAAAGTAGGAGGAAATAGACTTTGGTCTGGACCATCAGTAATTGTCACATAGGTCACAGCCCACTTTCTCGTGGTTGTGGTATCCACAGAGAAGAAGGGATCAGAAACCACAACTTAGATGAATTATTTTAGACATCTGTGGTTTGTGACCTGGTCATCTGGTGAAAGGACTTGCTATTTCAATGAATCAAACTTTCTGCAAGCATCTAAGAATTCAATTCACAATATTCAGTCGAGGCCTCTCACATGCCGAACACCTGGGCAATGTCCTAAAATAATCAACTGAAGGACCAGCAGCATTGAAAACTATAATACAAGAGAGGGACTGAGCAGGAAAGACTGAAGACACTTCTGAAATCCCTTTGGTGGGACTCTGCTGGATTCAGATGAGACTTTTTTAATTGGAAACCCTTAACGTTCAGATCTCAAATGTTCTAATGCTTTATCTCCACACTTTGTCTTCATACCTCATAAATAGTTGAAGAATTCTTCCATTTTGCAGCTGTTATTGTAATTAGCAAGCTAAATGGATTCTGCTTTTAAAACTGTGAATCACAGTTAACTGCTTAACGTTACTGCCGTAAACATGTGCTTTATTGACATCTTAAGCCCTTTCACTGTGAGACTCTTTTTTTCCCGTGCATATACCTCTGTTAATAAGTCACATGTCTCTACCCAAATAAGTGGCTCATCAAGCAGCTCTCAACCTAGCTGAGACAGTTAGTGATCAGTGGTTTTGTAAGTCATTTTTCTGATACGTTTGTTTATGCCTTAAGGGCTTAATTTAGCCTTCTTCTTTTCTAAAACTGTGGCTGTAGTTCTCTCTGAAACCTCCCAATGTTTTAGTTTTGTTTTTTTGTTCTTTTTTCTGTGTTCAGAGGAGTAAAAAAGAAGAACCAGTTGCAGACAATTTCTCAGATATTCTTTTCCATTAACCAGTGCTAATAGGGTAAAAGTTTGTTGTTGTTGTTGTGTAGTTTTGTTTTTGTTGTTTGTTTGTTTGTTTGTTTTGTTTTGTTTTGAGGAAATCTGCTGCATTTCACCTATGGGTGATTGCATTTCATTAGTTTCTGAACTCTTTCCTTTGTTTATAAAGGAGCTTGGATTCTTTGCCATTAATGAAATATAGATAAAAGTTGTTGTTGTTACCAACAAATCAAATACATTCCTGGAGAAACTCCACTGGTTTTGTCACATTTCAAGATAGAGAATTTAGTCTAATGCTTTGCAAACCATTATTAACTAGAGAAGGACTGGAAATAAAATGTTTAAATATTTATGAATCCTGTATATTGGTTAGTGATAAAGAGGAAGCATATTCTGCACACCTGTGACATTTCACCTCTCCATGTGAAATGTGAGGCTGACAGAAACAGATACCTTGAATCTGCATCTCTATGTACCTAATTGTAATTATAGTATAGTAATGTGTTGAAATTCAGATACTGTGCTGGATATAAATGCAACACTATTTCCTTCTTTCCCAGGTCATCAGGGAGATTGAAAGGGATCCAGAGAAGAATTTAAGTACTGCAATATGTAACTTAGGGGAGTTCTGCAGACAAACTATATTTTCTCCTTTTTCAATACGTGGTGAAAGTGAAGTGTCACAGAAACTTGCAAGCTGAACAGGGATTCACATGAAATAGCCAAGCTCTTTGAAAATACTGAGTATAGAGAAGGGTAGGACCTCAATCCCTTCTTCAGGAAGACATGACTATTTCTTTGACGCAAGAATTCTCTTATATAAGAAAGAGCCTGAGACACCTCTTTTACACACTGCTACCCAAAACCTGACAAATAAAAACTGAACACCAAGAAAGCCTACAGAAAAGTCCCAGCCACTCTCAATATAGTAATAGAGTACTCGTCTCAAAGGAGGCCAAGGTTAGAGGTGAGGATTCAGTTCTCTGTCCTAGGAGACTACTAAGATACTGGATAAAAGTGTTTTGTTAGCTGCTGTTCAAACACATAGAAGAGAGTTGACCATACTTGGAGTCCCTGGTGAGACCAGCCATTTAACAGCCTTACGACGGCATAGGCACAAAGCAGTGTAGTAGCATCAGGACCTCTATTATGAAGATCATTGGACAGGGAATAAAGGGTCTTCAGTTGCCTATAGATGTAGGTGGCATTCCAGCAAGGCTTAAGAGAAACATAGCAAAGCTACAGTGTCCGTTGTCAGTGTGCAAGTCCTTTTGTAGATGTAGCCTAGTATGACAATAACACGGTCACAGTACTTCCAGCACTAAAATATGTTTATGGCAGATCACTAGCATACAGTCTACATTTGTTGTGAACTCTTTAGCACTGCAGGCTACATTTTTTCTTTAAGTTTGCAGATTCCACCAACCTTCAGTGCAAGCTGTTGTCCTGTCACTAACGTTACACATCAGGGTATGGAGAGCCTCAGTTTAAGACTCCTTGTTTACTAAAAAGATGAAAAGGTGCTTGTCGTAGCTGTAAGTAGCTGACTATGATCCAAGCAGCACTGACAATAATGATTTCTTATTCTTTTCTTATTTTATCTGCATTTAAGCAGACTGACGAAGAAATTTAAAGAGTGTACGAGACTCTCAGAAGTCCATGTAGCTTGTTGAAAGATCGTGAAGAAATATGTAGCAATATTTAGAAAATGACTAATACCTTCTAAAACAAAGCTTTTCCTTTTGGTAAAAGCCATTTCTGTTTTCCTACTGGATTCCATGAGCTGTCAGAAACATGAATTAAAAATATAGAAATATTTTAGAATAAAAGACATATTCTTAGCAAGGCTGCTCTTAGATCCATCTGTCTTCCCAAAGAGACTTAGTTTTGTTCTTCACCTGAAAAATAACAGAATGAACAACAACAAAAATTATAACAAGAAAGAAAAATACATAACAAAATATGAGCAAGAAAGAACTGGAATGTCTCTGCAGAGACAAGTATTCCAATTAAATTTTGAAGTGTTTTGGGACCCCTGTACAACTGCAATTTATGAAATAAAGAATTATCATTGCTGTAAGTTGCAACATAATTTCTAAATGCCTAAAGAAAAAAAAAAAAAAAACAATATGGAAATTTCATTAAGGAATAAAACTGTTCAAATGTTCGATCTGCACAAGTTGTCTCAGCTCATTCCTTTATTCATCCAGCTATATAGAGGAGATGTCAGTGTTGAAGGTGTCAAAAAAACTACATTTATGTAGGTATCGTATTTATTGCTACAAAAATATCAGACATTTAAATGGCAAAGAACTATAGGAAACAAAATACCAAATTTGTCAGTCATAAAATGATACTGTCGAGCTCAGTGAAACTTCCACGTGTAAATAGTGTAAGAATTGCATTCCATACCTTTGTCTTTAGATGTCACCAGCAGAGAAATGGATTTATTTTTTAATTCTTGGGGGACCCTTCCAGCCATTAGACAGAACTACTAGATGGATCAACAAGAAACTGCAAATGGGATTTCTGTGTAGCTTTGGTGTTACTGCAAATGGGACATTGCTTCCAAAACTATTGCCTGTGTTGTAGAACAAATTATGTCCTGATGTAAAATGACACAATTCCATCGACTCCAATGACGTTACAGCCAATTTATGCCAGGAGAATATGTAGCTCTTTATCCATTTATCTATAAGCTGGTTGCTGTGACTTAATTTCAAATGAATTATGTTACTGTTCTTGGTCTGTGCCCTTGCAGCACTTTATTACTTAGAAGGCTAGTTCAGCAGAAATAAATAAATATGTGATTTGCAGTATCAGCAAACATCCCAGCCAGGAACAATGGCCTCTCTGCAGTGTTCCAGACTAATTGCCCCCAGTTTTCTGCTCTAACCTTCATACCTGATTCATTCCCTTCTTGCACTGTTCTCCTTATTCTTTTTCCACCCAGTCCTCGTATTCAGATTTTCTCAAGTGTCAGCAAGTCTTTAACCACCAGCTCTTACGTATTCAAATTCCTTTAGAGAATAACTTCCTCTACAGTGATCATAAGAAATGTGTGTTACATTTAAGAAAGTATACTATTTAAGAAAATAATATATTTTAAATCTTTCCTTCTTATGCTCTCACCCTGAATTTTTGTGTTTGATAGTACACCCCGGCATTTATGGCAACAAAAATGGTAATTGTAATTGTGTCCTGTGCTTACTAGTACATCATCATCCAATGTTTTTCCGATTTCATAGTCAAAATCTGCCCTCAAAATATTATAAGCAGTTTAACTGACATTCATACAAGTAGGAAGATTTTTTAAGCTTTTTTTAAGGCTGATTGGCAGCAACTTTCTGTTCAAAAACTGAATGCAGTAGCAGTACATTACTGATAAGCATTAATAAAATCATGCTTGAGGTAATTGCTTAGATACTAAGGACCTTTTGATGATTAGAGAACATGTCTGAAAATTGTTCTGGGCACCTATTTAACAGCCTGTGACTTTGGAAGGCATTAATCCAGAACATTGGCTTCATTTTCTCATTTAGTCTTCCCCATTATAGGAAGTTGTTTGTGAGGCCTGTTGGAATCAGTGGTGCACAGGAAGGATGAAATTAAAGAAACTGGTCAGAGTGAAATATGTAGTTCCCAGCTACTTACTTTGGGGGACACCTGCTGAATTTAACAGAATTGATTTCCACAGTCCAGCTGCATTTCTGCTGATCAGTTCAGCCAGGTGTGGAGCCAGAGTCTGTGACCTTTGTGTGTTTATCCACTATGAAAGACCATGGATCATTCAGTTGAATAGAGTATGTAGGTAGAAAGTAAAAGAAAGAATCATGAAAGCCATGATACTGTAAAATGGAAATGTTAGTGTAAGAAAAAAAGCACATTTTACATACAAGTACATGCTTTCAGGTAAATATTCCTGACTGGACTTGCCTCGATCTTTGCAGTGTTAAAAGTCAAGTGCTAAGCTATCTAATGTTGATATATTTTCCAAATATATCCTTTATCCCTCTTTCACTTCAGGTTTCTCCATTTTACTCTGTTCAGCTCCTGCACCAGTCTGGTGGAATTCTATGCTCAGTTCCTACCTTTTGGATCATATCTCTGTCTTCCTTATTGCACAACTAAATAACCATACAGTATCTGACTTGTGGCTTAACTGACCTGGCATTCTGCTTCTAGTGTCCCCCATGGACACTTAAAAAGAACCATTATGAAACAAGATTATCACTATGGAAAATTTTACTCCTAGTCTCATTTAGTTAGCATTGATATAATTTTTGATAAATTCCAGAGGAAAAAAATCTCTTTCATCTTGTACATAGTTCCAGTGTCCCTGTGTTGCTCCCCAACACAGAATCATAATATAATGCTGTCTTTCCTTTAGTCTATATATTCAAGGTTTTGATAAAGTCTTTTACTTCTGTCCTTTGTCAGTGCATCACGTAACTTTTTGCAAGCATAGTTATGTTCACCAGGATTTAAAAACAAATCCTTGGATAACTTGACTTTGCTGGGGAAAACAAAACAAACAAACAAACAAAAAAATAGATGTTGTTCATATCTAATACAATTTTAAAAAAGTGATTTAATGAGATTTCCAAGAACTTCTTAGAGTATTATCTTTCCATTAGACAATTTGTTTGTAAAATCAAACAGATTAAAAAAAATATTTTTTTTCAGTGTAGGTTGTTGATACTGCATTTATATAATTTAGAATCAAATTGTATTGAAGTTTTTCAGATGTTAAAGTATTCTTGATAATAGTTTTGTAGTTCAGTTGACGTTACTTTGCACAGCCTGGTCTGTCTTTGTCTTTACCCTGATGCTCTCCCACTCTCTAGTGCTCATGCATGTGTCCACAGATAAGGAGACTCCACAACCTCTCTGAGCAGACCATATATTCTTACTGACTTCATGACAGCTGTTCTATGTGTTTGCTCTACAGCAAGTCATGCACATTTCTGAAAATATTAACTTACAGAATCGTAGAATCATAGAATAATTTGAGTTGGAAGCGTCCTCTAATGGCCACCTAGTGCAATCCCCCTGCAGTGTGCAGGGGCATCTTTAACTAGATCAGGTTGCTCAGAGGCCCATCCAGCCTGGCCTTATACAATATCTAGCTGAAGAATGTAGGGAATCCTCCTTTTCCCTCCATACATTATCATTTATTATAGATTTTAAAATATTATCATATGAGGATTTTTTTTGTGTTTTTTCATGGTTAAAAAAAAAAGAGGTTTAGAATTCTTTTGTTTCATTTGCACTGTGTATAAAGGTGTGATGTTTATATTTTAAGCTGGTATTATAAAAAAAAAAAAAAACAACCACAAAACCCTGACAAAAAGCTTTAAATCATTCCATGCCCAATTTGGCAAGTTAAAGTAATGGAAATTCAAGATAAGACAAAATAAATGTCCCTACTTTACCAGCAATTCCCATATTTTAGGAAAAATTCCAATTGCAAATTTTAAATAATTTAATTAATATAGGATACTTCTTGTAAATAAATGAGTGATAAATTGTCATTCTTATATTCCAGTTAGTTTATTCCAAACCTACCCTTTTCTCCACCCTACCCTGACTATCTTCCAAACATGCATTCACTGTAGGTCAGGTTTTGCATTTGGCTTTAAGCCTGTGTGTGCCTCCTTATTGAAAGTCTCCTACATATAGGAAGAGTGTTGACTTTAGTCCTTCCTATGAATACAACATCAATCTCAGAAGAGTTAGTATGTGGTTGCTTCAGAACAGATACTTCTTTTCTGTGTAAGATCAGAAAGTCCTTTTTTGTTTACAGTTTTCCTGACTTTTCTTGAGTGGCCAATTATGCTGAATATATTTTCAGCCGAGTACACACTAAGAAATTCACCAAATTCTGTGCTGTTACCTTGTTTTGAACAGACATAAATTTGGCCCCTATTGTATTCTTATGAGCTTTCAGTACAAAGTAGCCTAATGTTTTTCCTCCTAGGGTAAGATTAATCTGCCCTAGTTTAGGCATTAAAAAAAAAAAAAAAAAAGAATCTGTCTAACTTACCCTATTCTTCCTTTATAGTCAACGAAGAGAAATGGTCATCTCAAGGGAATGATTCATCTCATCCTAAGATCGGTATCTAGGATAGGTCAGATGGATTGCTCTTTGGAGAAGCGAATTTCTTTCTAGTGACTATCAAGGGAACTTAGGGTGACTGGCTCAGTCTTATATCTGTAACTTTTAGATGTCTGAAGTTAAGTGACATAAGCTGTTCTTCCTTATCATAATGTTTTCTGAGGATATGAATAATTAATTCCCTTCAGAAAATATTACCTTGAAGACAATAGTGTTTTGACTGAGACACAAAATGTTAAATACAATCCAGTGTACATATATTTGGAATATTATATGCTGCTCTGGCAGAATCTTGGGAGATTTGATGAAGCAAGCAGAGTGAGCGCTGATGCTCACAAGAGCATTACCTGTACTTTTGGACACGTAACCAGGATTTGATACGGAAAAATAAAGATTTAAAATGTATCAGTGGAATTATTCTCACTTTAGTTTAGAGATCTACAGCAGAAACACCTACATATGATGTAGCCCATGTAGACTCCTTTTCTAATCAAGTAACAGAAAAAAGACCTTTCAAGGTGCGATACTTCTGACCTATTTTAGACACTTACTTTAAGATTAGATGAACGATGACCCTATAGTTTCTGTTTTTCTCCGCTGTTTTTAAAGCAAGACTAGTGAATGTGATTAACTCAGGTGCAGATACTAAATGCACTTCTGTGTTATTCATGGATGAATCGGGAGGAGAAAATAGTATGAAATGGCTCCAAGTGGCCAAAAGGTTGTGCTGTAAATGTAAAGTCTCAAAACTGTTTGGTGACCCTCAGCTCTGCAGTGTTGCATAATGCTAATGTGCTACTGTGACATCATTTAACAGCTGTGACATCGTACAAATATTTATGGCTCAAACGTGACATTGATTGATGATAAAGTCAATTTCAGCTGTGTAGAAACAATCATTCTGCACACTGTTACCTCTGATATTTTTTTTAAAGAGCTTAGAACTAATTTACAATGATGGTAGAAAATTAACAACAATGAGATGCTGAGAAAATCTTGTTAACATCTCAAGATTTTGAATATAGTCACACATCATCATGAATACTTTTATTTATAAACTGATTTTTACATTTTTTACAGTCTACTCTGCCATTTTGCATATTGGAAATACTTAATCTATTAAAAGCTGTTTCTCCTTATTCTGTCTGTATTGTTACGTTACATTCTTCCTAAATTTGAGGAAATATTGCTTTTATTGTTCTGGAATCCTTCATCAGTCTGAAATTGAAAAGAACGCTGGCACAGTATTAATTGTTGTTGTTTACATGGATTTCATGCAGACATGTAGGTATATTTATTTAAAACCAAAATTGTTTGTTTTGTCTCTTGCAAGGATATTGTGTTGTAAGCCTTTAAGTATTTTTACCTTCCATTTCCAGATATCTTTCCTTCTACTTCTGTATACGTTTCCCACAATCAATTGTCCAGTCTTTTCAGGTCATCTTATAGTCTTTTCCTTCACAATGCCTTTATTCCTACACTTTTTTAATCATCAACAGTTTTAATCATGTCTGTATTTATATATGTGCTAAGAAAACTCTGCAAGACAGAAAAGTATTACGAGAAAAACAAATAGTAAATAAAGCAGTTATTTTATTTATCCTTTTTATACTGGGAATTATGCATATTTTTTGGGTTTGAGTATTAATTTATGAATATAATATTACAGTTTTTTTACTAAGCTGAGTAGTGCCAAGAAGCCTTGCCTTTTGTACTCTACAAATAGCTGCATACAAGCTCTAGCAACACAATAAATAACAATAAAGTGACACCTAGAGAGAATGGTCTGGGATCACTTGTGAGGTCCAAGATCATTCACTAAGAGTCTGTTAGAAAGGCTAGCATATAACAGCCCAGCCTTTCTCCATCTCACTAAATTTTAGCAAAATAAATGCCACAAGACAAGAAAAGATTTTCAAAGATACAAAGCAACATGGAGAGGATTGTATCAACTACTGAATGATTTTAATTTTTACTTTCTCCTTGTTATTTATATCGCTTCACTGGTGCTTTGGAGACAAGTTACAAATATTACATGACCAGCGGTCTGTGGGTAATACAATCAAATATCTTCTTATTTTTGCTGGGAAGAGCATTAAGCCACTGGGTAGAATTATATTAAAGGATGGGAGAACCATGTTTATCCATTTTGATTTATTATTTTCTTTATATGCCTAGAGATTAAGAAACCACTGATGTAGTGAAAAGCAGGAAGACTAAGCACCAAAAAAAAAAAAAAATTCCACCATCATGTGGAAATGTATTCCAAAAGCACACAATTTGTTACTTGTTTACTCTAGTCCAATGCCTTAATTTTGAGTTGTAAAGTTTCACAGGTTCTCACATGTGCACAGGACGACTTGCCCCCAGAGAGTGAGGTGACCAACACTCACCTGTGCTCCATCATGCCCTGGGCTGGTGGCAGATGGGCACGTGGGGCAAGGCTGTGGCCCCATGGCCATGCTCACAGCACTCCTGAAGCACACACAGGTTATGAGCCTTCTCTGCAGAGTGGCAGCTGTGGACATTTCCTCTGAAATGAAGGGCCAGAGGAAAGGTGTCCCTTCAGCAATACTCAGCCAAGTAGCTCCCAGTTCAAACAACTTGCAGTTTAGGGAGGAAATGAGAAACCTAGTGCCATTTTTTGTTTGTTTTGGTTTTGGTTTTCCCATTTTTCCGGGAGGTTTGTGTTTCTGTTGTTGTTGTTGTTTTTGTTTGGTTTGGTTTGGTTGTTTGGTTTGATTTGTTTTTTGTTTTCACTGCTCAGTATTTAAACACATGCCTTCTTTCTGAGAGACTTCTCCAATTTTCAGGTGAGGGAAGAGCCACAGCAGTTTGCCTTTTCATGGATGTTTTCCAATGTTGCACCAGCACCAGTGTACAAATAGATGAGAGAATCCTGGGACCAGTTGCAGACAATTTAGGAAACTAGGTTTTGCAGAGGAGTGGATGGTGCACACAGTTGATAAAAAAAGACTTGCATTCAAATCCTTGTGTCCTGAACTGTTTATGCATTTTGATGCTGCATGGTAACAAGATCAGAAAATCAGAAGTAGACTGATCTTGACCACAACCCAATTTCCTCCACATCCAAGAAGTGGATTCTCAACACCTGACTGCCAAGTCATCTTTCTTTCCTGTTATCTACCTGCCACAATTCTTGTATTGCTTTTCATATAGTCACTTGGCTACACTTAAAAGCCAAACATTACACTCACCCAGACTAAAATAGGATGAGTTGCAAACTCAGCACTGGTCTCTCACAGTTTGGGCAAATGCACTTAGCCACTAGGGTGGTGAATCCAGTCAGAGAGGATCGCTGACATCTGATCTTTAATGAATATCAACCTGCTCAGTTAAGCCTTCAAACTTGCATGAATGGGGCTAGCCTCTGATCCTAGATAGAGAGATTTTGTCTCTGTGAAGGGATGTTTGCATCCAGAAATATGTATGGAGTGTTTTCTTTTGACCAGCTTTACGCAGCTCCTTAACAAATGCAACACAGTTTTCTAGATCATCTTTCTCGGGCCATATCTAGTCAATGCAAAACAGTCCATGAAGATGCTTAAGTCAGGATCTGTGAGCCACTCTGTTAGGGCTGAATGTCTGTATCTGGGATAAGGTGAGACCAGTAGGGTCAGGTCATCATCTTGTATAGGTACTAACAGGCACTGCATTGGTAAGTGCTTTAGATTCCTCTAAGAAACCGTATTTTTTCTCTTTGTGCCACAGATAACTGAAAGGAATACAAGTGCAAGTCCCCTGAAGGGAGTAAACACTCAAATCATACTGTGATTCCTGCTCATCATAATTCTTTAATGTACATATATATATGTGTATATATATATATATGTATATGTATGTTTCATAGAGCTATGGACAGAATTCCAGTGATTCCTGAATCTCCTGATTTTGATTGCAGTACAGTTCTAGTACTCAGCATAATCTGCCTACAACATCCCTAAATGAGTTAAAGGATAATAAAAGTCTTTTTTTTTTTACTTTATCAGCTTGGTAATAATACACGGTTTAATTGACCTCTCCGCAGCAGAATTTCTAATTCTGAAATAAAAAGTGAAAAGTCAGGGATCTTAAATTTTTTTTAATAGATGTTAATGAATCACCCTGAAATAGCTGGCTCAAACAAGTCAGAACACTGTCAGCCAGCTCAGTTTGCCAAGAATCCATTTCTCTTCTAAGAGACAGAGAAGGTTCCTCAGTGTGGAAAATGCAGAGTGCTAGTGTTATGCCCTTTTATTTTAGAGTTGATTTATTGCAGTTGTGATGAAAGGCCACAAATTTCATTGTTCCTTTTTTGCTTCTTTCAATGCTTACAAATGAAACTCTCTGGGGTAGGGATAATAAGACCTCTGAGAGTACACTTTTTGTCAAGCAGTTCTCCTACCATTATCTTTGTGTTTCAAATGACCATTATTAAGATATATTTTATTTTTTGGCATTTGTAACGTCTATATTATAACATCCGATCTCATGTCTAGTGGGTTAATATAAAACGTCTGCATCACTACAGTGGATTCTGAACCAATGCCTGTATTACCTACCATCCTCAATCTTCTTCAACATGCCCCTTGTATCGTGACCTTGGCATGCCAATGAATTCCTAAGGAAAAAGTATACTAGTTCAATAAGTGTCTATCAGCCAAATAAGTGACATTGTCTAGTATGACACTGTATTCTTCAAATGCCAGTTGATCTTAATTCTGGAACCTAATTAAATTCAAATGCTTGTTGTTGATTATTAAAACCTTCAATGACTTATGTTTGGATGCCACAGGGAGAATTTATTTGAGCTACTGAATCCAGTTGTATCCCTAATACTGAATAATTGAATTATAGATTAAGATGATGAAGCTGATTGGAGGAAAGTTATAAAACCAGCTTCAGAGTTATGAAAGTACTATCCAAAAGAGATCAAAAGAATCATGTAAAATTATTCTACATTACTTTTTTTTTTTTTTTTTAATCTTAGTAGTGATGAGCAGAGGAAAGGGCTGGGGGAAGGAAAATCCAGAAGATTCTTACTGGCTTTGATTAGAGATTGTCTGGGCTTCAAAAAGAGTGTTTATTACAATATGAAGTTCTGAACTGAGGCTTAGTGTGAGACCAAATGCAAAAAATAATAGTCCTCAAAATTATATGTCAAAAGAAGATGCTGTAGAAAACAAGGTGGAAAATTTCCACTTCCATCTTAAGCAAGTGTTTTCCAGAAGGGTTATCTAAAGAACAGTGCTTGGCAATCCTAGTTTAATGGTTGGAATCCATGGTCTTACAGGTCTTTTTTAACCTAAACAATTCCATGTTTCTAAGAGAATCCCAAGATATGACATTGTCTTCAGGATACCTACATTGTTTAATATCTGTGCTTCTAAATATTCTGAGGTGAATTATTTCCTGAACTTTTTTTCAAAGTTATATAGAATAGGACAATGGAAATTTCAATCACAATGTTTTAAAGCATTGTAAGGTAAAGAAATGGGAAGAACACAATAAAAAGCAGCCACAGAGGTGAAAATGCAGCTTTTGCTGCAAAGGTTGTAGGTCCAGTAAATAGTAAGAGAGATAACCTAATGACACAGATATCTTAAGCACAGTGATAGTACTTCAGAGAACAATTGGCCAAATTAATGCAAACAATCCCATTCATAGGGCACTTACTTAACATTTTGAATATTTGAAATAATAGTCAGTCCTATGAGGCTGCTTTGGTGAAAAAATCTACCAGAGTACCAGGGCCAGGAGAGTCTCCAGGAGTTGACTGAGCCATCTTGTTGTTTCAGAGGAAGTTCAACCTCTAATTCCTGACAGCTGCTTAACTAGCTTCAAGGCCTCCAACGATGGAGACGTCATGGTATTCCCAGAAAAACTGTTTCATGGATTTCCTATGTTTATCATTAAAAATACATTCTAGTGACTCGCCTCAACATTGCTTTAACCAGTTAAAGATGACTCTCTGTGTTCAGTTCACTGACTACTGAATTCAATTCTTTCTCACTTCTACTTCTGACTTGAAGACTGTCATGTTCCTCTTCAGTTTTTTCTTCTCTAGGCTAAACAAAGGCATTTCTGTCATAGATTATACCACTTTGGTATTTAATCATTCTTATTTTTCCTCTTTCAGACTATCACCAATTAGTCCACCTTTTTGAGATATGGCATTGAAATCTCATTGCTCTTAGATAAGACCTTGTCAGGGCTGTATTTACCCATGTGTTTGTTCAATTTCGAGGTGGTTCTTGTTGCTAGAACAAAGAAAGGAAAAGCACTAACTTGTGCAACTCTTGCTAAAAGACTTTCTCTTTCTAATAACCCTATTCAGTACACATAGTTTTATTATTTTCTTCATAGTTTATGGTATTCATAGTTCATTCCTACATTCCCTGAAATAAACCCCAAATTCTAACATAGAGCAATTTGCTATTAGAACAAGCAAGGCCTTACAGCCACTTTTGTTCACAATATGCAGAAATCCAGAATCTCTTTCAGGTAAGTGAAGTCAAAATCCAGCACTTAAAACTGTAACTGTGCCTTTACTATGATACTCATAGCATTTTTGATAGAATTCTTTTTTCTAGAATTTGGCTCAAAAATGTAAGTTATTTAACAGATATAATTAGGTTGCTAAGCATTAACAGTTAATTATCATATTAATAAACAGTTATTACTCTCGTTCTATACTGAACCATGCCAAAGCAGCATTATTATGCATGCATTGCTCTTAGGCAACGTAATTGTCCTTAAAGGAAATCATTACAATTTAAATGAAATTGGGAGCTACTGGTTAGGGAAGGCTGTAGGGCATGCACAATACATACTAAGCAAGGAACTGTAATTTCCCCAAATCACATCTTTTCAGTAATTTCACATCACAGGGCTATCTCTGTTTAGTTAAGAGGAAAACAGTTTGTCTTTGCCTTACAATTTTATAAGGGCATTATTTAACCAAGGACAAGCCAGTCCCCAAAATGGAAAGCAATGCAGAGTCACTACCTCATATTATTTAATATGGGTTAGTAAACTACGATCATAATTTTAAATTTGTTTTATTTCAGACTATAATCTAAGGAATGGATTTGCAGGGCCACTGGCACATGCTGCCCAAGCAATGTGAATCATAGACTGAAGGCTACAAGTACCCTGAATGACATCCAATGTAAAATATATTTCTGTACAGAAATAGCTGCATGTCTTTTTGCTGATTAGGTTTTTGCTTGCTTTTGCATGCTCTTTCTCTGTGTTTAACATACACTAAAGACTTGTTCTTCTCTATGACATTTTTTGTCATACGAAGGTTAATTATTTGACTTAATCTCTTTGTCATCTGTTAAAATACAAGGAGTTTGAACATTCATTCCTGGAATCTTCTCAAACTGATAACTAATTAGTGTTTTACACTGTCATAAACATTTCCTTAGTTTAAGTGAATTACTCACATTTACAAAAAGGTTATATCATGTGTGAGTGCAAAAGAATTTTCAGATTAATTAGCCAATAGCTCAAGATTAACTTTATTAATAAGCATTATTTGACAAATGTGACACATGGCAAATTATGTGGCTCATAAAGTACTGGAACGGGAAGCAATCTATAGCCCATCTTCCTTTTTTTCAGCAGCAAAACATATTAAAACTTTTTTTTTACTTCTTTTTTTTTTTTTTTTTTTTAAGTGCCAAAATAGTTAAGGAAATTCCTCTAACCCATACTAGCAACATAAGTTTGCATTACATTTGCTTTTTCATATTGTTTGAACCTTTCATATATGCCAGGCTAAAGTAAGAGTGACTCATCAGTATATGGTTGCATTGTGTCAATAAACAAACAGACCAGTGATAGAGATCAAGGCGAATACAGAACACATAGAACAAAAATCCATCTGGTTCTCTTTCTCCATACTGAAAAAAAGAAACAAAAAACAAAAAACCCAAACCCAACCAGCCAACCAACTAAAACCCATTAATTACACATGGTTTGTAACAAAGCTAAAATAAGTCATAGCAGAGGTCAAAAAAGTTATATTTTTACGTCTACCATTTGGAACTATAAGAACATACGCTAAACTACACACAAATTGAAACCAAGTCTTTGACAAGAAACTGATTGTCCTGTCTTTAATGCAAGCTTTTAAGGGTCAGATTCTTCTTTCCTTGTCCCCAGTGTCAACCTGGAATAGTGTTCTGAGTCCTTGACATAAAGCAGAATAGAATCTGACCTCCTTACTGCAGAGGTTGCTACTAACTGCATCACCAAAATAAGCTTGTGTGACTTTCTAAAGCCATACTTACTTTGTTTTAAAAAAAAACATTAAAAATAACTTTTTCATATTGAGAGCTACTATAAGTGGCATTCATTATTTCTAGCTTTATTGGCATTTTGAAACCAATGATTTACTGCTAGTGTCTGAATTTGTGACCTTACACAATGTTCTTGTCATTCCTGTTCTTTACCTTGTGCGATTGGACTGCCTGTAAAGGAAGGTCATCAAGGCTGTCAGCGAAGGGTTATGGCATTACCATAGTTGGCATGAGCTGGGAAGCAAAAACTTCTGATTAGATGTGTGCTACTGCCAAAAATGCCAGCTGAACAGAGTTCAGATTACTGCTCTGAAACAGATAATAGGCTCCTGACTGCAGAGTTGCGATTTCTATAACATATTGTGCTAGCAAAATGCTTTAGTGTTAGGGACTTACGTAGAACGTGCAGTCCACAGCATATGTTCTAAGGCATTTTTGGTGCAGTCAGGCCACCACATTCATATCTAATTACAAAAATCAAGGCTTGGATATGAATTCCAGAATTGTTGCTTGCATCAAACAAAGACAAATCAAAGAGCTGGGCAATAGAATCATCATGTAGCTGATACCACTAGACCTACTTGATGGGATTTGATCCAAAGCTTTATTCCAGAAGGAATGATAAATGTTCATCTCATTAATTAGGAGTGTGTATGGCTTATGTGTGTCTACTTACAACCTCCCACCTGATATTATAGTAATGGCTTTAGACCTGAGTAAGATGGCAGTATTATAAGGTAATAGTCAAATAAGTTGGAACTGTTTCATTTGAAGTCAGAAAACTCTTCATAGGCAACCTTGCCAAATAGAAACCAATGATCATTTTGCTTGATCCGCTGGAACCGCATGTGTTGGAAGGACTTGCCCAAAATGTGGTCTTGCCCAAAATGTTGATTATCAATACCGGACAATAAGTTGTGGGAGATACACGGAAAGGGAGTTGATGGATAAAGGCTGAATAGCAACAACTCTTTATAATCATGAGATAGTATCTGTTGTCAAAACATTCTGAGGTAGGAACTTTCACAAATAACATTGTTATTTTATTTGCCACTCCATTATAGATCAATCTTTCCCTCCTATTATCTTAACTTCTAGGTTAATTTTTGCATTCACTATTACCTGTTCTTTTTAAAGCCAAAATTATTACTAATGAATCAGGAATAATTACTTATCAAACATAGGCATTTAATACAATTTTTCCCCTATTTTCCAGGTGAGAGCTTGACCTAGTGTTTCTATTTTATTTACACTAATTAATGCTAAATAAATAATCCTATTGAAACTATTTAAAAATCAACTGTCCCTGACAAAAGGTAATGTCAGTAAAAGGGAAGTATTCATATGTAACAGTATATTCTTGCTTTCTTTGGGGGAATATTGCAGTACTTTTCATTTCCTGTGCAGCACAGTAGTAGTAACTGGGACAGTATTACCAGTGTTGCATAGGAGTAGCTCCATAAAGACTGTACATAATCAACTGTCCTTATTTTTTATATTACTAACATGTTTCTCTCTTCTCTATAGAAATACAAATCAAAGGATCACCTCAGTAATGACTATTAGTGGACCTCAGTGCTCCTTGATGTTAGCCAATAGTTCCCAAAGAAACTTAGTGTGAATATACTTATTAACTGATTTCAGTGAATGTTGGAGTGTAAGTTTAGAGTAAGCCATACTAGTCAGCAATTTGTGCAGATATATTTCTTTTAGCCCCATGAGTTATTGAATAAAGTTACTACTAGCAATAAAACTATTTAACATTTCATCAAATAAATGCTGTGTGACAGTGTATGCACAAATCACTATCTGTGACATATTTTAAGAAGTATAAGCTAGCAATATGGGTATTAACTTTGAACCCTAATGACAGCTGTCTACATATATAATGGATGTTGTTTCTTTCAATTTTATCAGGAACACTTCATTACTTTGGGAAGTACAGATTCTTAGTACTAAGTTTAAGCAATACTTCTTTTAACTTTTTTTTTTTTTCTGCATTTATAAAATTTTCTTATAAGACATCATAATGATATAGATAATATGTCTTTAATATTAATTGCATTTTTAAAAGGATTTTGTTTTGCAAATGAATACTTCCTTTTTCATTTAAGATTTTTTTTTTTGGTAAGACTAATACTACAGTACTTTTTCATTTATACTACAACAAAATTTCCATACAAAGCCTAAATTTTCTATCTCTTGAATTACAAAATCGTTAAAAAAATATTCTTTTTAGGCAGCTGGATTTCTACCGTATATGAAATGAGTTAAATGGCAGGTTCCTGTTTCAAGCCTAAACATCAAAACACTTAGCAGACTTCTAAAAAAATAGTCTTTCAATTTTTCCTTCTAAGAGGTGAGAAAGCAGGAAAAGAGGAGAGAAAAAACTTTGTATACCAAGGTAGTTGAGAGCCATTCACAGGATCAGAGAGCAGCTGATTGAAATCTAGTTTCAAACTCCACTAGGGCTTAATTGTGAGAGACACAATGTTGCACCTGCTGAAGGAAAGGATGAATTTTTAGGGGCTTGCTCCTGTTACCTGGTCATCGCACAAAAACTTACTGTCAAAGAACGTTTTCTGTGGACAACAATAATCTGTTGTACTGTAGAACTGATTATATGCAATATAGCAACACATTAGCATAATTAAAATGCTTCATACTCTGGGTGAAAAAAGGTAGAATGTTTAGAATTTGAAAATTTAATACACTGGTTTAGTTAGTAATTACAGATGTCTTTGCCACCAATGAATACTGTATGCTCTGTAAATCCTGTATAGGTCCTAGCGTCTTACCAAACTTGGAAGATGTGGGGTGATGTTCTTGTAAAAGCATAAGCCATGAAAATGGTAGAGAAAAGTAAGGAGATTGCAGAAGAGGGAAGGAGACAGGATTAAGACAATGAGAGGAATGGTGGAGCAAGGGAGAACTGAGTGGGAAACCTGGGAAACAAAAAAGTGAAGGAGTTTTCCAAAACATCTGTGCTATAAGAAATGCAAGGCAAAACCTTCAAAGTAAAATTTTACATTTCAGAAGCTTGCTTTCTTCCTTTCCTTCCTTACTTCCTTTGCTGTTTAGGTTATAAACTTTTCAGAGCAGCTAGAGAAAATCAGTCCTCTGTATGCTTGAATGACTCTCTGGGCAATACAAATGAGTCATCAATGAGTTTAGTGTGCAGCGGGAGAAAGATGATACTGGAACAAAATGTTCTGGTGCATATTTCTATAGTGTCTAGCATAATGGGCCTCTGCTCCTGACTGAGGCCTCTGGGCATTTCAGTGATGTAAATATTAACTAATAATAATAAAAGGACAAGTACTTTATTTGCATCCATGTTGCCATCTGTTGTGCAGACCGAATCAATATCAAGTACATGCTTAGCTTCGTTTGCTTTTCTCTAAGCAGTACACTTCATTTGCTGCAAAGAATCCGACAGTTTTAAAAGCTTCCAGTAAATTTTTAGCATTGAAAGACATTGTCAATGTTTTTTAAATCTCCTTGCTAATAAGCAGTAGCTGTAGACTGGAATTGGAAGTAACATATGGATATAGTTGCTGATTGCACTGCAATTAAAAATGTATGTAATGATAATCTTTATTTTAATAGTTATTCTTTGAAAAGAAGGTGCCAGGCTATTTACACAGCAAATAGCCATATTTTTCTTGGATGATGTACCATAACTAATGCACATTTTGCTTATTTTTTTCACAAAATATTAATAAAGTACATTGTTCAATAGTTACTAGTATGTTTAGAAGCTCAGAGAGTACCAGCCTGAGTATGGCTGTTGATGAAGGCATTGCCCTTCTCAGGCAACTGTGAAATGTTCCTTTAGTCCAGAAGGGTACACCAACAATCTACTTGATGCACCATGCGACATAAGAATGCTCAGTCAAACTTTTGAGCTGTTTAAGGTCTGAAATGTATAAAACTGCAAGCTACTACGTACAATTAATGAAAATAAGAAAATATCAAAAACATCTGTGCCTCAGTTCCATGCAACTTTCAGAAATTTCTTAAGTAAATGCTCATTTTATTTTGTGAATTGGACCACACCTCTTGTTTCAAAGGAAGGCAGGGAAATCACTTGTTGTCACTGAAAGCTGAAACTAAGGGAAATTTGTGCACAAATCCCATGAGTGGTTTAACCTGATCATATGGTGACAATACCAATGAAACTATTAATAGGAGCATCAGCACATTTTTTATAATTTTTCTTTACACACAGACACATAACTAAACAAGAATTTTGCTAAGTGATAAATTAATAAATAAAGTGGAATTTTACTTGAAGTAAACAAAGACACAAAATAAAATGTTGGCAAAAATAAGACATCATGAATAAACTGTGATTTTATATTTGACAGTTGTAGCTTAGTTTTAATTATTCATGGTAATACTTCAAAGAGCACTAGCAGACACAGTGCCAATGTTTATTATAAAAACCATGATGACCTACAAAACTATAGGTCTGCTGGCCTGACATTTATTCTGAGAAAAATAATTGCTTAACTACTAATATGAGATGCAAATATTAAAACCAAACAAACAAACAAAACCAAAAAAACCCAAACTGAAACAAAACCACCAGCCATCTTAAGTAGAGTGATATCATTAACACAAATCAGCATAGATTTAGTGTGTTACCTGTGTTTCGTGTTTCTGGATGTAAGGAAAGAGTAAAAGTAAGAGTGTTACATAATCTGTTTACGGTTTTTTGTGAAGTATTTGTCTTGTTAGCACACAGGGCTTTTTAGCGAAGAGATTAGAAAAGGTAATTGTACCGGGTTTGGTTGTGATGGAATTAATTTTCTTCATAGGAGCCCATATGGTGCTGTATTTGAGATTTTTGACCAACACAGTGTTGGTAGCACAGGAATGTTTCAAATATTGCTGACTGGTGCTTTCACAGTGTCAAAGTCTTTTGTTTCTCACCACATTGCTGTCAAGTAGGCTAGGGGTGCACAAGAAGTTGGGAGGGGTCACAGCCAGGACAGCTGACCCCAACTGACCAAAGGGATATTCCATACCAACTGTTAGGACTTAGAAAGTAGTTTTAAGTAATGATCTTAAGTAATGAATCACCATCATCAAGACACAGTGTTACTAGTACTCATCAACCGCTGATTTTGTTTTAGACCACTTGAAATAGTTTTCTCCAAAACAGTGTCTTGGGATGGTGAGAAAGATGCCTCTTGGGGCATTCAGCACAAAATACAAAATGTTTCATGGTATAAAATCACCATTCTCACTGGCTACAAAACAGTCCTCACGTTACTTCAAATACTTGACCTGATTTTTTTTTTTCTATAAGTAGTGGTGGTGGTTATGCCTTGGTGTTGTGGTTTAACCTGGCAGGCAGCTAAACAAAACACAACCATTCTCTCACTCTTCCCGCAGTATGATGAGGGAGAGAATTGGAAAAATAGTAAAACTCGTGGGTTGAGATATGGACAGTTTAATAGGACAGAAAAAGTAGATAAAATGATAATAACAACAATAATAGTAGTAACAAAAATAAAAGAAAATCCAAAACAAGTGATGCACAAAGCAATTGCTCACTACCTGCTGACTTATGCCCAAGCTATACACAGGCAGTGGCCCTTAACTAGCTTTACCCCTAGTTTATACACCAAGCATGATGTCAAATGATATGAAATATCCCCTTGGTTAGTTAGTTTCAGCTGTCCCAGCTGTGTCCCTTCCCAGCTTCTTGTGCAGTCCCAGCCTTCTCACTGGAGAAGGAATGGAGCATGGAAAGCTGAAAAGTCCTTGACTGTGTAAGTACTGCTTGGCCACAACTAAAACATCAGTGTATTATCAACATTATTCTCATCCGAAATCTAAAACATAGCACTATACCAGTTACTAGGTATACTAAGAAAATTAACTCAGGACATTTGGTGTCAGAGGAATACCACAGACTGTGAATGTAGTCAATCTGCTGTACAAAGGTCTACATTTAAACAATCTTGGCATTAGTCAGTCCATAAAACTTGGCTTGGGGAACAGAGATCTGTCCTTGCCCGCCTTACCTTTAGACATGGGCTTGGATTTTTGCACACATATATTTCACATTATCATTACAATGTGGAACAAAACATGAATGATAAAGACTGGCAAATACTAAATAATAGAAAGAATGATAGGTTACTAGAAAGTTATATGGATTCTTCTAAGCTAGAAACAAGCAAACTTGTGTTTTAGTATGATGTCCAAATGCATGGTCACACACTGAATAAATTGGAAGATAGAAAATTATATTCCAGGGCTATGTGACTGAGGAAAAATAAATTCAGTTATCAGAGGGTTCATCAGCCCTATGTAAACTCCCATTAAGACACGTGAACCAAAAGAACTGATGTGAATATTGCATATACAAGTAGGATAATGCTAAGTTGTTGTTGGGACTGAACTCTATGTTCAACAGTGGTGGAGTAGCTAGTACAGTGCAGTCTCTTCCTAGTGTCCACATTTCAGAGGACAGATGATCATGGTGACCAATTCTTGCTTTATAAAATAACAGTTCTAAAATATTGTAAAAGGAAAAAGAACTTAGTAACATTCTGTGAGATCACTGTGGCACTTGGTTGTTAGAAAATTAGAAATGGGTAGAAATCACTGAATTTTGCGTGTAATCTCTATTATGAATTGTATAGCAAGATTAGACACATTACAAGGGTCTCTATTGCTATGTATATTTTATTCCTGAATGGCAAATTGCTTTTGAGTCATATGTCTAAATTATATATTTCCCTTCCTACGTGGTCAGAAATTTTTCTCAAATCTTTGGTCAAGTAGGTGTTTTTTAAGACAATTTCTCATTACTTTCTCATCTAAGACAGACCCATGTAAGGCCAGGGTAGATTTATTGTTCTGTAGGGGATGGAAAAGGTGAATTAATAGACATTCTACACCATCAATTTCTATGGGGAAAGTCCAAAAATTATTCATAACATTGTCTAAATTAGAGCCCTTCCTATTAAACTCACTTGGAATCTTTTTACCTTGCTTTCATTCTGCTGATATATAAAGGACTGTAAATTGGTGCAATCATTACGCCAGGAGGCAAGAAGAAGGTGTAAGTTAAAGTCAGTTGGGAGCCTATTTGACCTGTATTGTCTTCAGGGTCTTTGGCATGCAAACTCATGCAAATTAACTTTCTCCTTTTTGCTTTAGAGGAAATCCACAACTCTGTGTCCATATAAAAAAATGCTCATATATAAAATAAGCTCAGTTTGTTGGCACAAGACTTGAACTGGCATAACTTTCCAACATATCACATATAAGTAATTTAATAGGTTCATACCTTCTAAGGCCAGAAAATATCATCCTAATCATCTTGCCAGGCTGAACACAGGCCATGGGGCTCTGAACTACTTTTTTCAGTCAGTTGTAACAGATGTAACCAAAGGAACAAATTGACAGTCATTTTTTTTATGATTTTCAGCCCCTTGCATGCTTTGACAATGAAAATGCAAAGTCCCAAATTATAGTCTGTGACAATACATCTTTCTTCCCTCAGCTAGCTTTCCTGAGTTTGCGAGTGTCTGTAAACTGTGTGCTGAAAAGTACATAACTGGAACACAAACTTTGAGAGATAAGTATAGAATTACATTTTATAATTTCCACTGAGAAGATAAAGCATTACACATGAAGCCTGGGAAAAAATAATAATTAAACCAGTACTGATTTCCATAGTACCAGCAGAACCTAAAGACAAGTCAGTATGACTATATGTAAGAGAATTTGATGAATCTTCATTTGCCTTTTTCAATCTTGACCTATAATTACCAAATACAACCTCCTGAATTTCTCTGGTGAAAGATGGAAAACAGCTATTCTTATGCAGGATTGTTTTTTCTGTTTTTCAGTTCATGGCCAAAAGAGTTTTAGGATGAATGAAAGGAGGAAAATTAGCTCAATAATAAAAGGGTATATTTTGTTTTCTGCTGTTCTTTTGCATTGGTATGGATATCAGTCTTACTTTCTGACTACTTGCATGATTGTGTTTAGTTGGAGCATAATTCATTAGACAACTTATTTTTCCAGAATTGCAGGTGTTCTGAGAACTCTGTTTCTTTAAATCCGGAGAAAAGGCAGAAAAGCTGGAATCATGTTCACATTTTAAGCCAGAGCAGTTAGCACTGAAAAGCATGACCAGACTTTGGAATGGGGGATTTAATGTTTGTTTGTTGCCAAGGTGGCTCTTTCTGAGGCTACATCTTGACAGCAATTGTTTAAGATGGACAAGGGGCATGGAGCATCTGTTGTTTATAAAACATGGTAACTGCAATAGAGAATGACATTGGGGACAGCATGAGAAGCAGAGTAATATCCTCTCACTACAGAGACTTTGGAAGGTGGGACCTTGCTTCAGAATAGATATTCAACAGGATATTACTGAAGATACTTAGGGAAAAGAGTACAGAATATGGCTATGAATCAGGCAAAACACAGACTCAAACCAAATGCAATACCACGCTGCTAACAGGGAAACAGACCTGCAGTGTTTGTCTTGTGAATAAGAATATGTTACGAAAAGATCACAGTATCACAGTATCACAGTATGTTCTGGATTGGAAGGGACCTCAAAAGATCATCCAGTCCAATCCCCCTGCTGGAGCAGGAACGCCTAAGTGAGGTTGCACAGGAACATGTCCAGGTGAGTCTTGAATGTCTCCAGAGAAGGAGACTCCACAACCCCCCTGGGCAGCCTGTTCCAGTGCTCTGTCACCCTTACTGAGAAGAAGTTTTTTCTCAAATTTAAGTGGAACCTCTTGTGTTCCAGCTTGATCCCATTGCCCCTTGTCCTATCATTGTTTGCCACCGAGAAGAGCCTGGCTCCATCCTCATGGCACTCACCCTTTATATATTTATAAACATTAATAAGGTCACCCCTCAGTCTCCTCTTCTCCAAACTAAAGAGACCCAGCTCCCTCAGCCTTTCCTCATAAGGGAGGTGCTCCACTCCCTTAATCATCTTTGTTGCCCTACGCTGGACCCTCTCCAGCAGTTCCCTGTCCTTCTTGAACTGAGGGGCCCAGAACTGGACACAATATTCAAGATGTGGTCTCACCAGGGCAGAGTAGAGGGGAAGGAGGACCTCTCTTGATCTACTAACCACCCCCCTTCTAATACATCCCAGGATGCCATTGGCCTTCCTGGCCACAAGGGCACAGTGCTGGCTCATGGTCATCCTGTTGTCCACCAGGATCCCCAGGTCCCTTTCCCCTACACTGCTCTCTAATATGTAATTTCCCAACCGATACTGGAACCTGGGGTTGTTCCTGCCCAGATGCAGGACTCTACACTTTTCCTTGTTAAATTTCATTAGGTTACTCCCTGCCCAACTCTCCAGCCTGTCTAGGTCTCGCTGGATGGCAGCACAGCCTTCTGGCGTGTCAGCCACTCCTCCCAGCTTAGTGTCATCAGCAAACTTGCTGATAGTACACTCTATTCCCTCGTCTAAGTCGTTAATGAATATATTGAATAATACTGGCCCCAGTACTGACCCCTGAGGTACTCCACTAGATACTGGTCTCCAACTAGACTCCGCACCATTGACTACCACTCTCTGGCTTCTCTCCTTAAGCCAGTTTGTAACCCACCTCACTACTCTATTGTCTAGATAGATGTGTTCTTTAGAAAGTTCCCAGTTTTCTTTCTCATTGTAGCTACCACAGGATATGGCTAGATATATGATAAGAAATAAAGAGATGGTCAGGTCAAAGTATTTGTCTGGATTTCCCACTTGATTAGAATGCATGCTTATGACTTTAATTTGAGTTAATCTCAAATGAACAAGAGGTTTAGTGAAACAAATGTAGATACAGCATACTGCAGAAATGACTTTCTGGGTTGGTCTCAGATCTGCCTTATCACTGTAGACCTGCCCAGAAATTGCTGGCCTATGTCTGACCCTGCTTGCTGTCTCCAGACCTGATCCTGACCCTGGCTTGTTGATGACTTTAGATCGAGAGAGATTCTCCTCCCCCCTCTACTCTGCCCTGGTGAGACTGCATCTGGAATATTGTGTCCAATTCTGGACCCCTTAGTTCAAGAAGGACAGGGAACTGCTTGAGAAAGTCTGGCACAGAGCCACAAAGATGATTAAGAGAGTGAAGCATCTCCCTTATGAGAAAAGGCTGATGGAGCTGGGTCTCTTTAGCTTGGAGGAGATTGAGGGGTGACCTCATTCATGTTTATAAATATATAATAGGTGAGTGTCACGAGCATGGAGCCAGGCTCTCCTCGGTGACAACCAATGATAGGACAAGGGGCAATGGGTACAAACTGGAACACAAGAGTTTCCACGTAAATATGAGAGGAAACTTCTTCTCGGTGAGGGTGACAGAGCACTAGAACAGGCTGCCCAGGGAGGTTGTGGAGTCTCCTTCTCTGGAGACATTCAAAACCCACGTGGACACCTTCCTGTGTAACCTCACCTGGGTGTTCCTGCTCAGACAGGGGCATTCGACTAGATGATCTTTTGAGGTCCCTTCCAATCCCTAACATTCTGTGATTCTGTGAGTTCCCAGCTTGACACTGGATGTTCCCCATCCCTACAGACTTGTATGGGAATCTGGACTCTTGGCTGAATCTGGTTATCACCACCAGACCTTTTCTGCTGGTCTGAAAACAGGCATTTTCAATTTTGGAGAGTGTAGGTATGATAAGAACAAAAAAATGTTGAGAATTCTGCTGCAGTGATAACTTGCCTGCAAATCTCTCAAGAAAAGATATTGAACTGATAACGATAAGATAAAAGACATAAAAAGAAAGGGGAACAGAGTCTCAGCAACTTAAAGGTTGTGAATATAGCTACAAAAAGGAAACTGTGCAACAGTTAGAGCTTTTGTCAGTGTTATTAGGTGGCGGCAGCAGTAGTTGTCTTCTGTCTGTACCATGGCTTTCAATACATGACCTGTCTCAATCCCTCGCCCTTTAAGTAACCTTGCATCAGTTAGTTGCGTCAGTTGCAGAAATCCATGTCTAGCTTTACAGTGAATTTACAGTGAATTTAACATTTTGTGTAAAATAAACTTTGGGTCCTCTTTACAGATGATATTAAAGAAATATAATGCTGCAGGCTTCAGAGTTAAAAGAAGGGGGTCATGCATGAGCTGTTTCTCCTTTATGGTCAAGAACAGTTACAACAGCTGGAGGAATTCAGCCTTTTGAATGCTTGAATGAGTCCATGCATAATACGAATGAGTGATCAATGGGTTCAGCGTGCTGCAAAAGAGTAATAGCTATTAAAAACAGTAGGTACTAGTAAACATGGAACATCTCAATAGCCTTCCATGGAAAGCCTCATTACCATCATGAAATATTGCAAGGAGCACAGAACAGGTAAATGGCTTTCGTATTTGTTTTGATCATTCCTGCTGAATTAGCTTTTAGAGAAAATATATGCAACATGTAGTAAAGCACTTTGAAATGAGAGGGGAGAGAGCTTTTGAAGAGCACTGCCAAAGGGCTGTCACATTTGCTAGTAAAAAAAAACAAAACAAAACAAAACAAAACAAAACTCAGATTACACTTCTAAAACTACTGTTTCAAGGACTCCTGGCCAAGGGGTGAGGCTGACCTCTATGCTGCTATAGATAGCTTTTCACAGATAAGGTTGCTCAGTGTATATTTGAGTGCTTTAGAGAAAGAGAAGGAAAATAAAGACACAACAGGACTTATCCCAAAACCTTAAAGACTATCCAGAAGAAACTGGTTTAAGAGAGAAATTAATACCAGAGCTGTTTCTTTTATTGGTATGATTTTGCTCTGGGATATTTTTTGGGGGTAGAGGGAGAAGTGGGTTCATTTTTTTTGTTGATATGGTTTCCCATTCTAGGGGACTGCCTTAAAGAAAAAAATATATAGCTATTAAATGTCTCCTAGTAGTACTCACAATTTTTGCAGGCATTCTAATGAAAACTCGCTACTAGAAATATGTTTACTGCTCACATAGCAAATATTTGAGAGAGTAAATTATAAATTTTTAATCTAAGATATTTCCACCAGATACCTGACTTCATTTGCATTTCTCTATTCATTGAACATAAGTTGTATGTCAAGAAAAACAATATCGTGTTTGAATAAATAGTTCAAACGAACAATTTAACATGTCTGTTATTGAGAGAAAATATATGGTGAGTAGTTGCAGGTAATGAATATACTTGAGAAAGTATTAATCTACTTGTGAGCACCTGTCACACAGAAGAGGCTAAATGTTATTAAATTATTCACTGTGAATCATTTGCTCTTCCACACTCTCTCAAGTCACTCTTATTTTGATCTGATCATATGGTGCCAACAGAGGGTATAGGGCCAGAGAAGTGTGTCATCTTTAAAGAATAAAGTTATTATTACTATTATTATTATTAGTCATAAACATAGAAATAGCAGGGATGTCTATGGACAAACAAGAATTTTGTATTTCTCTGGGCATTGTCAATAAGTAGAGGTTATCTCTATTTAGCACTACTATGTAGAGACTGTACTTCATAAGAAAAAACATTTTTATTTATGAAGGTCATCTTCTACCTAGATGCTTAATGGATGGATGGATGGATGGATGGATGGATGGATGGATGGATGGAGAAGGTTTGAATATATGGCAGCAAGACAGGAAGAGAAAATGTAGTTACTATGTCATGAAACTTTACGGGAAAAAAAACAAACAAACAAACAAAAAACCAGTAAAAAGAAAAAAAAATCCAGAAAGCTTTTGCACATTGGTATAAAACATTGTAAGTGATAATAATCACCATTTCCTTGAATTCTTATTCCCCTCTAAAGTCAGTACTTGCTCTGTCAGGATTAAAGTTTGTCTCATATCTTCATGGAAAAGAAATCACTTAGTATTAAGAAAGACTGAATTCAAAAGAAGAGGATAGATGTTGAAAGAATAATTAGCTATAACCTATCCTAGGTAATTTTCCTGAGATATACAGGGGAATATGTACTCCTAAATGTCTCTTAGCTTGAATATGTTTCCACATTGCCCACTGTGAGTACATGTCTGATGTTAATCAGTTCTGGTTCCAAATTCCCTCTGGTGTTCAGGTCCCCTGCTGCTCCAGCTTGCATGAATGGTAATTCACGCTGAAGCTCACAATGCATCAAGAAGCTAACCTCCAAACATATCCAGAAAATTATTTTAAAGGGTGTGGTAGACCAGAACGAAGCAGGTTTGTTTCCTCCCTTCAGTATTATCCCTACCTTATTTATGCCCTAACGGCACACCCCTGGGCATGCAGTACATGGCCTCACTTTCATGCTGTAAAAAGATCAGTTTGGTGAGCTGCAGCAGAGCCCTCACAATGTTCACCTGGGGAGAACGAAAAGAAGAAAAAAGTTCATTACACCTTGCCTACATGGGTCTAAGAAACCATACAGCATTGATTTCTATGTATCGTGGATGTAGCCAGTCTGCTTCAGTGAACTAGTGCTCAGCAGTGTGGAGCACAATTCTCTGCCTCTTGGTTTGCAGGCAAGGAGCAGAACTCCCTGGGGTGAGTGCATTTAGTAGTGAGGATATAACTTATGGCATCCTTTCAGGGCACAGGTCCCTCTCCGTCTGTTACTGCTTCTCATAAGCAGGATGCAACTTTGCTTGGTGTCACTGCTCCACTGTCAGCCTCTGCTGTAAGTTAAACACCTTTTCCCACAGAAAACTTAACAGTACATTCTAGGTTTACGGTTAGTCTTCATAGACTTGTATACACATGTCATGCTCTACTAATGGAACACCAGATCATGTAAAAAAATGAATAGCTGCACAGGATTCTTTGTCTCAGTTTTGTCATAACTGGTGACCATCCTTATGTTTTGGAAAAAAAAAACAAAAACAAAAAACCAAAAACAAACACAAACAAACAAACAACTTGTTTAAAAACTCAAGACCCTTCTTTGCATTTCTTCTGGCATACAATATTTCCTATGGTCCATGCAATTGCATTTCTGCAGCTGACTTTCTCTGTTCAGTCTCTCTCACTCCAGTCATACAAGACTATGTGAACTGACTAACCTGGGAGAGATTCTCATGTACATAGTGGAAAGAAACCTGCATTCTCTTGTATCACTGATGCATTGGTTATTGTGGATGAAAATTAATCTGATGGCTAAGGAAGTGGTTGAGTCACCATCCCTGGAGGTGGTTAAAAGATGAGTAGATGAGGTTCTTTGGGACATGGTTTAGAGGTGGACTTGACAATGGTAGGTTAGCAGTTGGACTTGATGGTCGTCTTTTTCAACAAAAACAATTTTATGATTTATTCTTCAGGTCCTCTCCTATGGATAACTGGTGGATAAGGACTATGAAGTTTATTATGGAGTGCACCCATCCTGGAGAGAAAAACCTCAGCAAAACTTTCTGTTATCATTTTCAACTGACTTTTTCAGATAATTCTCAGACAAGTTACCAAAGCCTTTACAGGGTAATCTTTTACCAAGTAATGATATCTTTCACATTCAAACTTAAAAGAAAAATATTCTGGGTTGCACGCATCACTTTGTTGAACATTATCCCATTTAAGTCATCAAAGTTTAATGACTGTTGTTGTCCGCTGTGTGATAAAAGCAATAATTTCTTATAACACCACCTGTGGGATTTAGCTCAATGCTGAGCTGAAAGTCAGAAGAAGAGACATGCAAGGCCCAGGTTCAAAGCAATGTTTGCAACCTGACAGTACGAGCACTATGTACTAACACTGAATATGAACCACATAGCTCATAAACTGTAAATAGACTGACTTCTTAACAGCTTCATATATTCATTGGTAAAGCTACTTGATATGCATGTAATGTTTTTTTGTCGAAGCATATATGCTTTTGCTTTGAAAATCAGATGTATAAAATTAATATTTAAAACTCAGGAATAGGTCACTCACTTCTGAACATTTTAAATTCTCTAAACACTTGTAGATGTTTTGGTTTTTTGTTTTTTTTTTTCTTTATGATTCTTATTAAAAAAAACCCCTGTAACTAGCTATTAGGCTCTAATATTTGAAGTTTGGGGTTCAATCTGTCATCTGTTCAAGTAGGCAAGTACATCTAGGGTAACAACAGGTATCTCATTAAGGAGATTAAATGAAAAAATAGAAATAACCTTTAAAGTGAGAAAGACAACTTTATCGTCTTTCTTTCTCTCTGCTCCCCCTGACTATAATTCAGGCTAATTTCCTTCAGGTACCAGTCAGTGTTTCACGAGAAGTGCCTTGACAGAGATAAAGGTATCACATATCAGGTAGCCTTTGTATTCTTGCTGTGGCACTTCCTTTTTACCCACTCTCTGCTATATATGGCTCAATTATAACTTCTGAGACTAAACTGTATCAGGAGATGGCAAACTAGAAACAACTTTCATTTGTAATTTCTGTAAGATATAATGTTTTCTGAAAACTATAAGTGGAAGTGTGTGCCGCTGAGAAAGTTTGCCCTGTATTTAAGGAGTGTGACAAGTGTCCTCTCAGAAGGTTAGTCCAACAGTCATTGCAATAAGTAGGAAAGTTATTTTTATTTAACCACGCATGTTCAGACTTCAGCAATGAAATGTAGAGCAGCACAGTTCTGGATCAGATTGTAAAAATGCTTTTTTATCAACACTGATAGCCAGCTATCTCCTCATCCTTCTTCAGATATGGAATTTCACATTCCGCAGTTTCAGTGCCAGATTCGTTCCTCGGATTCAGCCCTAGTTCAAGCACTTAATCAAAGCTTCAAACCTTTGAACTAACAGTTTTCTTCAGAAGTGTGGTGCAGGTGCAAGGGTAGGACTGAAAACTTGGACAAAGCTGTTTTCTGTGTATTAGAGATGAAATATATAACCTTTAAAACTGATCTTACACACTGTCATCTGGAGGTCAAGTAGCAGGGTCCTAGGATGGAAAAGACAGAGAAATAATCCAGCTCAAACCTTATGAATTGTAGGTAAGTATCCTGTACAGGGTCTACAGAACACCTACTTTTTACCACCTTGTATATCACAGACCACATAGCACCTTCTAGCATCCTGTTACAAAGTGAAAATCGAAACTCTCAACCATACCGTACTTCAGAAAGAAAGCAGGATCTCTATCCATGTTCAGGATTCCTGCAGTCAGAAGAAATTTGAGAGGCAGAATTTCCACCATGGGCTTTTATCCACATGTAACCTGCATGTAACACTTCGATTGCACAAGATCCTCAGCTTATATTAATACTTTCATTGAAGTGGCTTGCTATTTGGATGCTATACAAAGACATGACCTTCCTTTGGATAAAGAAAGAAGTCCCCTTTGTAGGAAAAATTGCTTAATGCCTCCCAGATGTGTAAGAAAAGAGAAAAACAATAACTCATTTAAGGCAGGGCTCATGGCTTAGTGAGATTATTAGTTCTCTGAATGAATGAGTTGTCTGTCCTGCAGTTCTGCAGCTTCATGTAATGTACAGACAAAAAAAAACCTGTAGACTAAAATGGAATGTGCTAGGCTGCTCATGCAAAATAGCAAAACAAGAGAGATTTAATAATCTTTTTAATTTCTATCAAATATATGTTATTTTAAAGAATACCAATTTCTCAGGCTATCTGTACTCTTCTATCTGATATTCAGTGCCAGTAGATTTGTTTGCAGGAGAGAATTTTAAAGGAACAGTAAAGCTAATTTTCTGTGTCAGTTTAACAAAGAAAATCAGTGTGCTGTGGATAGCAATCATTAAAAGGATCTGTCATTAAAAATTGATCTGAGACGGGTTCTCTTTGTTAGTCATTCAATAGGAGATAGTAATTAGAATTGTTTGAAGAAAGATGAGCAGTACTATGGAACAAAATATGCCATATTGATTTAGGAAACCATTAAACAATACAGAAGCAATTTTTCTCCCTGTTTTTCACACTTGCATGCAGGGCATCCCCTTAACTGCAAATATTATTGCCATCAGCTGATTACCAATGAAGCTTATCTATTACTCACTTGGTCTTTGAATGACTCAGCTACAAGAGCCGAATGGTTTATTGAGTGAGAAGGGTAATTGTAAACATGGCTTCAAATCTCTGCACAAAGTCCTTTCATCGTACAAGGAACTTGTGGACTAAATCAGTGAGTAGTACTGAATATTCCAGTAGCCTAATAAGTATAGGCACCTATAACTATATTCTAATATTGATATGGCATCGTTTGCACATGAAAAGGAAGAGTATGTTGGTAAAATTTGCCCAAAGCACCTCAGACTTTCCAAAATTCTTTGGTTACAGGAGCCTCTCTAGACCTCAAGATTTGTATCTTCACAAGAAAAATAACATCTTAAATTCTTTAAAGGACTCCTTCCATATGATGCATAAAATAATATCAGTTCTGGTTAGAATACAACTATGAACACAGGAAGAACTAAGAAATTATCTGTGTAAAACTGATTCATGCATTACAGCTTTTTCAAATGTTAGAACTTCATTAAAGTATCCTTGATTTAATTCTGTTTTGAAAAAAAGTTGCAGTTGACACTCTAGTGCTGCCTTACTCAATCTTCATGTATAATTTATTCATCAGACACTACATTGTTAAATCATTTAAGAATAAATTTTCATTGTAAGAGGAGCATCACTGTAGTTAGATCATTATGCATTTCTAAGAAAATGTATTACTCTAGAGAGAATAAAATATTTTTAGTTGTCTTATCCTCAATTTCTTTTTTTTTTTTTTTTTTTATCTCTCTTGTGTTTATCCTTCATCTTTAAAGCTCTCATTCAGAAAAAGCTTGGCAACTGGTAAGTTTAAGCATATACTTAAGGTCAATGAAACTGAAAAACTTTGTTTTAGAACATGTTTTGGGTTAGGTTTGGTTTGGTTTGTTTTCTAAATAGTGATATTTTCACAATTTAAGGACCCAGAGAACTGTCTGTGCTTGCTCTTCTTGGTGTAAAAGTCACTCATTACACTTTTATTATTTCTCCATGACAACACTGCAGCTACAACATAGATTGGCAGACCCGTACTAACTGTTCTCCAGGAAATGCAATTTAAAAAAAAATAAATAAATAAAAAAGTCACATGAATAGCAAAACCACCCATTAGGTTTATGTTTATGTCTGTGAGTGTGGGTGGCAATACTCTTACCTAATTTAAGTCACCAAGAAAGTTGTGTATTTAGTTTAAGCTTAACAGCTGGGTGGAATTAAGTTCTCAAAACATTTAATCTAGTGACATTTTAAATATGTTGGTATGCCTTGTGTTGCTTTCAGCAATAACTGAAGAGGTCTCCAAAGAGGTCTCTCTTTGTCATGTTTACCAAACCCATTATGATGTCTCACATATCCTAGAACACTTGAAACAGAGCAGAATTCCTACTGAACTTTGACTCTTTTTTTTTTTTTTTTTTTTTTTTCATGGGATAAATAGAGTTTAGGACAACTAGTTTGGACATGGTGACTAAATTTTAGGTGACTGAAGTCGGGTGAAATTATTTCTTTTTTGTGACTTTGATACTAGCTGGATTCATAAGCATTCTCTGCACTGTGATATAAATATATGAATAACCTTGAAAAGTATATGAAATACAGTAAAACCTATTGTAAGGTATATAAAATTTTAGTAAAAAGAAGAGTGTGGATAATATAATGTTTGATCTGTATGCCCATTGGAGGGCAATTTTGGTCTTCAGCTTGTAATGACTATGTTTTGTTGCCCAGTTTACAAGCTTAACATTTCACTAAATCTATGGTTCTTAGCTATGTCAAAGTAAAGCATGAAAAAGGAAAGCATGAGATTTACATTAAAAATGTATCGATTACCTGTGATAATAAGGATAAACCTATGTAATTTATATGTATTTGTGTTCTAAGAAATTTACAGAGAATACTTAATAAACTAGGAAAGGGACATAAAACAGGATAAAAGTGCGAGGTTTTTTTTTTTTTTTTTTTTTTGTAATATTTTTCAATACTTTATGGTACCTACATTTTAACATCACGTTTTTGCAGTTGTGTTCTACTAGTTAGTAGATGATTGTGACCTAAAAGTCTAGGTCAATACATGGCATTTGAACTATAGCAGAAAGCTACATGATGATGATCAAGAGTAGGAGAGAGAAATCAGTGAGGTGTTGATACCTTACATAGAAATACAAAAGTTTTAGATTTTTAAGGGAATTTGGTTATTTTTAGCAAGAGAAAACTTAATTTAAAATTTCCATTTTTTCTTAATTCTGTCTTTTAAAGTATCCCCAGGTACAAAGATTCTCCAAAGGCCTGCTTTTGCTGAGTGCTTGCTAAACAAAAGCCCTGACAGCAGCCTGGCTCCTGAGAACCTTTTAAGCTCTGCTTCTTACCTAGCCCCGGTAGTTCTGTCTAGTCCTGTAAAGCTCATAAACTCCTCGTTCCTCAGTGAAGACAGGAGAATAAACCACATTTGCTGTTTCTACAACATGCTGTTTTGGGGATATGCTGTTCTGAAATGCATTAGGATAATGTAACAAATGCAAATTACCACTGATTTTACAGCCTCTCAAATCTCACAAATGCCTTGTCCAATTACCCTCAAAGTTTCTAGGGGAAAAAAAGGAATCATCTTCTTTCAGAACACCACACAAGAGAAATTCCTAATAGAACAGTCTGATGTTAAAATTAGATGGAAGGGTCTAATTGAGCTTATAATGGAAGGTACTTTCAACCTTAACCATGGAATGACTACCATAGTTCCATCATACCGTCTGTCTCAGAAAGCTTTAGACAGACTGCCTGACAGAGTAAAAATACTAGCCAAGACAGGTCTATGTTTATCACTATGCTGTTATTACCATTTATTGGATATCAAGAAAAAAAAAACACTATTATTTTGACTAAAAAAAAATTGCCCACTTTTGTGTTGAAAATCTATGAAAGCCAAGTACATTGGGGACTGCATTTACTAAAGCCAGCTGAGGTAGTCTGTGTTTTCAATTACACAACCTGTGACAAAATATGATAACAATGTGTCCTTAATTCACTTATTAAAAAAGACATTTTTCAGCTTTCAGTTAAGCACCACCACTTTTCTTAGCTGGACCAACTCCCAATTTATACACAGGCACAGATATTTGTTTTGCAACACATCTGAATGTCTTGGACAAAACTTTGCCTTTGGGAGTAAACAGCTTCCCTCCTACACTTTCATGCCTGAAGTTTGGCCTTGGGAGACCATTTTTATGCAATAAATCAGGTCTGCCTTCGTTTCACTTACATTTAGACACCTAACTTAAGTGGCTAAATTATGACCAAACCTGCCATAGGTGATTCAGATCTCCGCTATTTGAGAAGCTGACAGGAACACTTACCTAAAACTAGCTGGGACAAATGTTATGCAGTGTGCCTAGTCTTCCCGAGTCAGGTGAGGCATGAATAGGAGGTAAAGCAGATGTCAATGCCATGTCCAAGGCAGCTCTATTTTGTAAAGGGAATTGCCATTTGCTGCTGGATTAGACCAACAGAAATTTACTATCCTACTGAATGAGCTGAGGAGCATAGGTATGTATGTCGAAGCTTCTCACAGTATCTTCAGAGTTATTGACCTATGGATATATTGCTCCTTGCTCAGTTTTAAATTGAATCTTTAATATGGTTTTTTTTGTGCATTGTTTTAAAGTGTTGTGTTGTTTTCCTTATTTTAAAGGCAAATGGAACTGAGGAAAGATGCAGCCTGTGGAAGTTTAGGAACTTCTGGGTTGCGTTTGACAGAGGCTGTGTGTTTTATTATTTAAATACCTACACAATGGTGACTGTGATAGTCTCTCTGTTGTATCTGAATATTTCTAGTGGGTTCAGTGTACTGCTTGTAGTTTGTGAACAACTGAACAAAATGAGACTTTCAGGTGGCTCGTTACTCAATTTAATTCAGGCACTGCGTTGTTCCGGTAACAGAGTAGTAGAAGGATTTTGTGTTCTTTGGATTTAATATATTTTCTAGTTTATATTTTAATACTTTATTTTTTAAAATTCTTTTTAGGCTAAATCCAAATTAGTTATAGGTAAACAGAATGTTTCTCGTGGTAATATAATACCAGCCAACTGGTCTATTCAATGAAGATGAATTGTGCATTGAAGAGGCATCTGTTTCTCTCATCAGCTGTAAAGGGTGACAAATACGTTCAGCTAAGGTGTAGATATCTATTCTTTAGAGCTGTAAAAGTGGTTGAGGTGGGATCACATCCTTACTGAGGAACAACATGTGATTCTGAAGTCCTGTGAAACTTTTGCTCTCTCTCTGTTTCTTTGCAGGTAATATGTGTGCACTGCACTGCAGAGTCAATGTCAATGTCAGAGACTGAGTGTAATGTTTAACACAGATTCAACAAGCACCATTCTGAAAGGCTGTTTTTCTATGAGGCCTCAACTGCGCAAATGTACTGAATGCTGGCTTGCTGAGCCTCGGTTATTAACTAACCCATTACTTTGTCTCCTTTAGCAGAACTATTTTTTTTGTGTGTATGACAACAAAGTGTCAGTGATGCACACCTGGTATAGTTCAGATGGTGAAAATTCTTCTTTTTCTTGTTTGCAGCCTATGTCTGTGTCCTGGGTGCAAGTGCCCATGTGCTGGCAGCAGAGGCAGCAGGGGCTGGGGCTGCCCTGTGCCAGACACAGCTGGGTCCAGGCGGCTCTAACTCACCCACCACAGGGCACAGCTGAGCCCCTCAGCCAAGGTGCTGGCTCCTTGGGGAAAATGTACTTAAGAAAGGGTAAAAAATGGTGTGTGAAGACTGAGGGAAAAACATGAAATAGACCTGCAGACACCAAGATGATAGGAGAAGGAGGGACATAGGTGCTCTAGGTGCCAGAGCAGAGACTCACCTGTAGCCCCTGGAGAAGACCACACCGGAGCAGGTATATCCATAGATTAGGAACAAAGGAGAAAAGTTGAGCCTGGAAAAAAAAAAAAAAAAAAGTGTTGCTTTAATTTTTTTTGGTCTTTGTTTCTCACCATCCAGTTCTGGATTAGTTGGTGATAAATTAAATTAATTTTCCCCAAGTCGAGTCTATTTTGCCTGTGGCAGTAATTGGTAAGGGATTTCCTTGTCTTTATCTTCACTCATAAGATTCTTCATCTTATTTTCTCCTTCTCAGTGGTATCAATACATCAGCCTTCTGTCTACAAACTTACAGACCCTTCTCTTCAATGCTAAAGGGGATCCTTCCATTAAAAAATACAATAGATTCCCAGTTACCATAAGTTAGTACAGATCTGTATGTCATGGAAATAATTTTGAGGTAAGTTCTGTCCGTAAAAACATTCTATCTGAAAATGAATTGAATTTGAGGTGGTGACAAATCAGATAAGTAAAATATGTTTTCTTTTAAATACAGCACATTTATTTCTTATAACTGGATCTCTCTTCTTGTAGGGGTAAAAAGCACATATCTATCATGACTAATGGAAACAAAAAGAATGAACTGTCTGCTAGAATTTAAGATAATTTTAATAATAACTGGTACTTTAACTTGTCAGAAAATAGAAGAAGTCCAGAAATGTTAAAAAGAAGCAGTTTTGACTTATATTGTTTGGATGGAAATTTTGGAGTCTCTTCAGCTGGAAGTACAGCATTTATTTTTGTTATGCTGATTACATTGTATATCTCTCTGTGAAACGGCACTCTCAGCGTGGGTCTGCTCTCAGCCTCGTAGTTCGGCCCTTACGTAATTCATTCCATCTTTAATTTTGCTGACTCCCATCTCTGAACCCACCAGACTAATTTATCTCTGGATATGGCACTACATGTTTTGTTATAACAAAAAAGAGGAATTACTGATGGTCACAGCTGGTAGATTTCTGTTGGAGGAAGATTGAGAGACTAAGTCAAATCTAGAAAGCATCAAATAATGCTTTGAAATGTAATGAAGGCTATGGACCTGTATTAAATAAACAATAGTACACACATTAGTAATGGTTTTTTTCCATTTAGAATTTAACATAAAAGAGTTAAAGTTAAGGCCATTCTATGCAGTGTTCGATGGAGCTTTACTGTATTGTTTTGCATATGAAATATATTTGTGCCTAGAGACGTTTTAACACATTTTATTTCTCCCTGGTTCTCTCCAATATTTTATTTCAGTCATATTCTATGCTACATAGACCTTTCCACAAGTGGTGCCTTTGAGAATGTCAGGCCTTGGCTATGGAATAATCTGTTCGAAAAATGTATTTTTTTTTCCTGAGGTTTACAATTTAGAACCACTGAATATTGGTATGGGTTGCAAAAATATCAAATTCTTGATCATTTGTATTGAGATTGTGGTGCTTTTAATGCAACATTATTATTATTGTATAATCTATACCCTACATGGCTACATGATAAGTTTACATGACTACATGATCGTTTGAGCTGCAGTATAGGAGGTATTCACACTCAGGATGTCACTGAGCTGCAGATTAGCTACAAGCATCCTGAATAAGGAAGGACGTAAGAAGAGATTTTGTCAGTATCTGTAGCATTCACCATCCACCTTCTGTCTCCTTCAACAGGGCTTAACTAGAATGACTCATAGAATAGCTCAATAGCCTATTCAGATAATTTACCTGCACCCTGACACACTTATGTAAGACATGGGATTGTCAGTAATTTACCTGTCATGGTAATTAGTTTGCTGTACTAGCTATAAATATGGCTCATGGTGTATTCACTATAGCTCATTGTCTATTTAACTCTTCCACAGTCAGCTGTTTTTATGGTCTGACCCCTGAAGTTAGCAATACTGCTGATCTTAAACACCTGTCTTATAACATATGCTTATTTCTCTCTATCAACCAGACACCTGGTTATAACATTTTTTAAGTTAGTCCCCCTCTCACTGGCTTAAAGTTTGAGACTTTCAGGTTGTGGTGCAATGCAGTGACTCTTAATGATGTGTTTATAAAATAAACAAAAAGAAACAATATACTTGATGGCAAATGAGCTGTGATAATACTATTCCCGTCTTCATCTATATTTTACAGACGGTCTTGTAAATTACTGCTAAAACTCATGTCTGCACCAGAATGATCGCTGGAAAGATTCCACTCCCTTGCTCTAAAAGACCACCATTTTACTTCCTCCAACTTTTGCCACTGTCAAAATGTATAGTGTATATATCTACTTCCAGAAAAAGACAGTAACCGAGTGACACCTGTGAACCAACATACTGTGAAGTGGAGAATGACAGGCAGTAACACCTGGAGGAACCTGCCCAAAAATTTGAACTCTGAACATATACTCTGTGTTTGTTGCCTGCAATCACTTGTTCTCTGTGTGAGTATGTATTTATACACACACACACACACACATGCACGTATCAGACTAAGAACAGATGGACTAAAGAGCTCTTATAATTTTAATAATGGTGATAGATTCAGTCTTGGAAATTTTACTATCACAAAGAAAGAAAAGTGATTCTGTTGTTTAGCTTCTACCCCTCATATAAGGGAAGAACGTTTGCAATATCCTAAAGATGACAGTTAGTTTTCCAAAATTTGGACCCCTGTTAGCACCGCAATACTTTAACAATTTATAGTCAGTATGCATTCAGACACAAACAGGATGAAAACAAACAAACAAACAAACAAAACAGAACACAACAAAAGAAACCAGCTTTTAGAAAGTCTTAGATACATTACCATAATAATTCTATCAGCAAGGACTTCAGGGCACATGCACAATATATGAAACAGAGGAACATTCACTATTCACTCAAGAAGTGTAAAGGAAAAGATCAATGTTTGCTCAATAAGGAAGGTCAAAATAGACAAAGTAGAGGATACTCACTGTCAAAACTGGGGTGCAGAAAATGGAAATTGTTTTTCTAAAGTGCAATATCGCTAAAAATATTTAGATGCTTTTACAGATGCATTTTGGAGAATGTTTGTAGTTAATAAATAGATAGCTACATAAGAGATTTCAGCTGGAGAGTACCCATCAAGAGATGGAAGAGTGGAGATATGACATTGAGTTTTGAGGTAGGAGTGGGAAAAAAAAAAACAGTGTGTGTCCATGCTAAGTGCTTAGTTGGAAGCCTGCAAAGTCAAGTTGACTCAGTGAGCTTTGGAGCAACAGGAGGTTGTTCAAGTAGTTACCTGATGAGTAAACATAGAAGTTAAGGAAAAAAACAAAAACAAACACAAACAAACAAACAAACAAAACAAAACCCAGAAGTTAAGCAAAAAATCCAGGCTTGAATATAATTTTTATCATATTTTTTTAAACATAGAACTCTCTGCTTCATTAGTACAGCAAACTGGGCTGTTCTATTTCACAGCTGTGCTGAGATTGACAGTAATATTGCAGCAAAATGAATATAGGTTTGTATTTGGGAAGGCAGATACTTAAATCTCTGTAATTAGGCTTCAGTAAGGAAAGTAGTTAGTGGTAGCTGTTTGCAAAGTGCTGTGCCAAGGGTTGTGCCTTTCTGAACCAAAAGGGTCACATGCAATCACTTTTGTTACTTTTGAAATGCTAATTAAAGAGTCTATCAGCATCTCGAAATACTATTTCAGTAATTATGTCATAATATGAAGATGGTATTCACTAAAAGAATATGAGAAAAGATTTTTTAATCAATATAAGTAATAGCAATAAAGACTGGCCAACATCATTCTTATACAGAATAGTACTATATGTCATGTTAGTATAAAGCAACGTACTGTACAAGACATCCTTCTTCTATATTCTCACAACTAAGAGGAAGTTTTATTCTCCACTCTCTATTTCAGAAAGCCTTGTGTTTTTCTCTGATGAGAGCATAGAAGCATGGCAGTTTAAAAGGTAAATATGGTGACAGATATAGAAAGAAATAGGGCCTATTTATCTTCAACAGCAATAGTTCTCACAATTTCCAAATGTTTTCCTGTGGAACTTCAGGAAGAACCACATGTATACCATAAGAAAGTAGAAGTTTACAGGATTAAGGCTTCAGTGTTTGTCAACTTTCTGAGCAGACCCTGAAAAATTTATGACAAGTTTTTTCCAACTTAATAGTTGCAAGAAGTAAAGTTTTGTAGTGGTGCTTTCGGTATTGATGATAAATTCAAGCCTGATTTAAGCTATTAAAGCAGGCGTGTTCACCATCTGGAAGAGCTACATACTATATAACATCTGTTGATTTCACTCTCCAGAACATCACTAAAATACTTACAATTAAGAAAACCAGTTACTATGTATAGACATAGTTGGCCATTACTGGAAGAAACACCCTATAACAGATGTAATTTTGATACCATGTAATTCAACAATGCTTCATGCAATATTAATGACCCTTCGTAACGTATTCTAATTTTGAAATTCATTGCTAAATTATTCAGCAGTCTATAAAACAGATGTATGGCACTGCAGCACCCAAGTTGCTGTATCCATTATAAAATTATATTTTTGTAATCTGCATGCAGTTTGTCCTTTAAGTCTCATACAGAATCAACGGATGTTTCCAGGTGCTATGACTCACCTTCTGTTTCCTTAGTCCCCTGAAAGGTTTAACTTGTGCTCCCTTATTATCTGTTTCAACATTAAATGTCAAGCTTTTATAGTTAGTTTAATTGATACTGTTGCTCAGAGCTTGATAGGTATATATTTTAGGAAAGCAGAACACAGAGAAAATGTTTTATTTTTCTTGTAATATCTATTTGCATTTGCTGGAGGTTAGAAGTAATTTCTTTGTTCAAGCATATTGGGTCTTTCACTCTGAAAGAGTTATGAACTAGAAACAAATCTTACACTTTTGAAAGACTAATTTGGATTCCTCCTACAGGTGACAATGCACCCTTGGATGCTCTTTGCACTTTCATCTCCCATGAATGTTGCAGAAAATGTTCTGGAGGAAATTATATGGTGCAGGTTATAAGTCTGTATGACAGTTTTGGTAGCGGTAGAGGAGAGGTGATTTTTTTCCTCTGTTGTATTTGAATTGATGACAGGATGACATGACAGAAAGTTTGGTTGAGTTGTTTGTCTTATTATCTGGAACAGCAAAAAGTGGAGAGAGAGCGATATTTGTCTAATTATAGCAACTGAAACATGAAAGCTGATGATGTAAAGCAGACAAAGCATAAGGGCAACAGGCTGTGCAAAGTATGACAGGGTATACCAGCAAAGAAGGAAAAAGAGGTGATTTTAAAATGATACATGCATATCACTTACTTTAAAGTCCAAGCTATGCACTACACCAAATTATGCAAAAAATTGCTTTAAAATGTACATAAATGGGTCCTAAGAGGGTTGAGTTGCAGCTTTACAGAGATCATAGAACCATAGAATAGTTTGGATTGGAAGGGACCTACCTTAAAAGTTCATCTAGTTCAACACCACTGCAGTGAGTAAGGACATCCTCAACTAGACCAGGTTGCTCAGAGCCCCATCCAGCCTGGCCTTGAATGTTTACAGGGATGGAGCAACTATGACCTCTCTGGGAACCTGTTCCAGTGTTTCACCACCCTCATTGTAAAAAATGTCTTCCTCATTCCTAGTCTGAATCTACCTTCTTTTTATTCAAACTCATTACCCCTTGTTCTATTGCAACAGGATCTGCCAGAAAGTCTGTCCCCGTCTTTCTTATCAGCCCCTTTTAAGTACTGAAAAGCCACAATAAAGTCTCCCTGGAGCCTTCTCTTCTCCAGACTGAACAACCACAACTCTCTCAGTCTTTTCTCATAGCAGAGGTGCTACAGCCCTCTGATCGTTTTTGAGCCCCTCTGTGGACCCTTTCCAACAGATCTATGTCTTTATGGTACTGTGAGCTTCAGAGCTGGATGCATTGTTCAGTAAACATGTTTTCACATGCATTTTTGGACTATTCCCTTTCAGGGTCTGGGGGAGAATGAGATCAGAGACTCTAAATATGCCTAGTACAAACACAAGAGTGGTTCAAATCAATTTGGTGTTGTACCTCACTTAGGTTTGATCTTCAGATCGACTGCTGAGGTCAAAATTGTACTGGGCTGGTATCATATAGTCTCTAAATGGATCAAGGAAGCAGGATAGCCTGCAACAGCATATTCTGGGTATCATTAGTAGAGACAGTTTCAATTTAGATGCTTTGAACATAATCTGGTTTAAACTACTGTCAGGACAGTATAGGCATAATACTTTTTCACTTGTGCTACGATGTTTTATATGACCATGTAAATATTTCCATTGTTATTCCTAAGAATAGAGGCAAGACATCGGCAGCATGGTAGCTAGCTAGAGCGCATTGTGATATACAGAACCTGTGCACTAATTCTGTCACAGCAAAGATTTGAACCATTTGGTAATCTGCAACTAGAGTAGAAATATGCCTGATGCAGGTTTCATCCTGCATAGCATCAGAGAACTATCATTTCTATATCTAAATGTGAATTAATAGTTTTATCTCCCCCTATAGTCATTAGACAGAAATGGGGACACTCAGGAAGCTTTTTTTGTGATTTATCTTAGATGCCTGTCATTAGGTGGGATGAATTCCCTTTTGGAGCTGTTCACAAAGGAACCTAGGATGACTAGCACATAGACTGAAGGTGCCTAAGCTGGTGCAAATAAATTGTGTTCCTGTTGCAAACTCTTCTCCATGAAGTCTATATGGAGCTTGGCATGCTCCTATCATTTAGCCTTTAATTTTGAAAAGTATTGAAAAATGTTGCCCACTTTTTCTAAATTGTTATTATTCTTATAGGAACACTGTGATCCCTGAGAGTGGTATGACATTAGAAATAACAATATCAAAGAACTTTTTTTTTTTCTTTTTTTTTTTTTTTTTTCTACCTAGTACATTAGGAGTGAGACTGAATCCTCTGGAAAAGAAAACCTGTCCAAAAGGTTGCAGGGTGAGAAGAATATAACATAATAGCAGCAGAATCTGCCTTGTTTATGTTTTTATTTTTTTTCCTTGAGCAGGCGATACAGGAAAAATTGCTCAGCTATGGAGTTAACTAGGAGTAATCCCAAATGGCAGGAAGAAGGGCACTTCATAGTCACATAATCAACTGAAACAGCATTTAGAAAGAACAGACAGCTGGCCCAGTCCAAACATCAGCAGCCAAGTGGGAGAGTCTGTCATTCTGTAAATGGCAAAATAACAAACACCTGACCTGAAGATAATAGGTTAATTGCTTTAATATTACATTTTGCTTTGGTGTTTGTTTTAATGTTGTGATGTATAAAAAGAGGTCATTAAAAAAAAAAAAAAATGCAGGCCTTCCAGAACTGCAAATGTCTGCCCAGTGGCCTGACTAAAAGCATCTTTTCAGTGATAAAATGAGTTGCATGCAAATGACAAGTAGGCTTGATGTGCCCTGAAAACATTCAGCTTGGAGTGACCCGTGATCATAAATTACTGGCGTGCTGCATCAGATCCTAGACTTGTAATTTCATCAAGATCAACAAGATGCAATCTTGGAAACTGTTTGCAAGATGTGAGGACGAATTGATGCCCTTGTCCTTCCAGACTGTTGGTTCTGATGCTCGGGAGTCTGACTGCTTTTTGTCTCTAAGTAGCAGTATAAGGCCATTGTAAATAATTAAGTAGAAATTTGTTACCCTTTTGTCAAATGTATTTCTGATGTTACTCTTCCATCGCCTCCATTAAGAAATCCCTTGATTAAATTTTAAAGTCTTAAACAATTTGAAGGGCTGAGAGCACAGGACACAAACTACAGCCTGAATATTTTTCACAGGAAAGTCATATTCTCTCTGGGAGCAAAGAAAATAATGTCAAGTATTTAATATGCAGTCCCGTGATTGTCTTTCAAGACATGATGCTATAGATTTGATTACCAACTGAGTGGCTGGTACTTGTAGGTCATTTATTTTCTCATCTCTTTGCTTTCAGAGATTCAGAATTTCTCAATAGATTTACAAATATTTCTATATAAGTAGAATGTATATCCAAAAGCTTAATCCCATGCAGTTACATCAAAAGGATACCTATAGAATAGTTCATTCAGATATGAAATCTTCAGAATAAATGTTGCCATTCATAACTGAAAAGCCACAATTCTACCAATAAACTTATTCTAATTTTCCTGAAATGAAGCTTAAGAAAGGGACAAAATACTTTGCAAATGAATGGGAGCTGAAAAATTAATTACCCTTGTATTGATTTCGGCATCTAGAGACATGATTAGTGGTCATTATTTTTATTATATGCCTCTTTAAAAATATATATACAGTTATAAAACTCATTATTATGCATGTCTTGAAGCAGACATATAATATTTATAGTGGCAAAAGCCATTTACCATGCATTGGACAAAGAACACAATCTATATTCAAGGAAGAAAAAAAACCCACATTATCAGGGAGGAGTATATATTCCCACAGCAGAGGATATATCATTAATGTTGACCTACTAATGCTAGCAAAAATATTGTTGTGCAGGCTTAACTGCTCTCATACAAATACATCATTAAGTGTTTTATTTATATTCTGATTTCCTTAATGTTTGTACACTCAGTTACAAATAGCCTCCATCCCTTAAAGCTATGTATAATTTTTCACCTCACTCTAGTGAAGCAGTAGAAAATAAAAGCATCCTAGTACAGTATAACATTTTAAAAACACTCCCATGAATGACAGCTCCTCAGTCATCATACTACATTTGTACTCCCTAACTAGAATGCTGTGAAAAATGAGAACTTCCCTTTACAATTTTATTTACTCCCTCAGTAGAATCTGGACACTCATTTAGAAGATTAAAGTCATTAATATATATTGCATATAGCATATGCACTCCTTAGATTTTATATTTAAAATATTCATACACTAATTATTTGCTTACATAAAATGACTCATCCAGTTTTCACATCAGACAGATCTAATTACATTTCATAGAATCATAGAATCATTTTCCTAATTACATGTTCCCATTTCAAAATTTTACAATGTCAGGTTAAATACTTCCCTTGGTGAAACTTTGTAAAACAAACTCTCTGTAAAACAAATTGCTCTGCCTCTCCTCTGCCAACATTATCCCCCAAGGCTGATCCACACTGTCCCTCCAGCTGAGAAGTACATATAATTTCTCCTGAAATAAAGATAAGCTGTTTCTAAGAAAACCTCAAGAATATCTACAACTGTACCACTATGTATATCTACATCTTTGTCTAACTAAATGAGCTTACTCCATGGACAGCATTTTCAATTTCTGTCAGAGAGCAAGAAAGGCTCAAATACTGAACTTCAAAACCATGTTCAGCAACTGTTAGTGACTGCAGGCTACATAATGAGTACCACTGAGAACATTGTAAACTGCAAGATGAGGAAAGCTACAGGCATGACGGACTACATTATATTGTACAATGCATGGTAGACATAATAGCACAGTAACAGGAAAATATCTTGTATATACTTGTCAGAGTTGTGATCTAGCAGCTGATTTTTCTTTTTTATTTCCTCTACTGAGAAGTCTGCAAATCTTCTGAGTTGCAATTGCCAATAAATACTATTTTTTTTTAATAGTTCTAACAAATTGAGGTCAAATTTCTACTTTGGATGCTGCAGACCTAAATTGGGTGAGCACAGTTGAAGTCAGTTATTATTTTTGACAGAAGAGCACAAGTGGGTCTGTGTTATACAATATTTCACTAGTTGTCAACTACACTTGAAAAACTCAAGGGAGTGATGCATCTTGAACAGGTGATGATATAGGAAAATGAATTATTTTTGAGCATTTTGTATGCTATTTGCTTAGAATCTTTAACTCACTTACAGTAATTTATATTGTAATATGGAATATACAAATAAACATTTCCCAGAAGAACTTTTAAAATAATCTTTTTGATCCACTTTCATAAAATTTTAATGTATTGATCTTTGAGTTCCTTTGCAATTTCAGCATTGAAATAGTCTATAAAGTACCCACAAAAATTATAAGCAGATATCGTAATCCCAGTACAGATCTGTGAATCGTAAGACTAAGTTTGCCTGTTTGTGGCCACAGAAGATCTATACCACTGTCACATAACTGGAGGGTGGCAGAGCCAGATTCCAAATCAAGTAAATGCTTTCTGCCCCTGAAGTTCATCTGCTAATTTTAACTGAATAAAGTATTAGTCTTCCTATTCTGTCCAGACAGCTGGTTTGCTGAGGGCTTTCAAGTATGTCCCAGGATCCTTATCAGAGATGGCTGGACCTTGCTTGTTTTGATTTATGTAAATATTGTTCTACCATGACTAATTATTTTCTGTTTAATATTGCTTCTGCCTTTGTTTGAGCCACTGCAGTTATTCACCTATTTATAAAGGAAAGCCCTTGGTATATGCCAGTTATTAGCATGCTGTGATATGTGAACTGCTCAAGGACAAGAAGGAAACCTTGATGTCCTTGGTGCTGATTACTGGCAAATTGTGACATAATTGATAACTAGTCTGCCTCTGTTGCCTAGTTACTGAAATAGAAGTTCTTTTGGGCAGAATGTGTTGTCCAGTGCTCATTTAAAAGAGAAAGGACAATTTAGAACAGCTGTTGAAAGACTACTTTTCACCATATACTGTTGTGGAATTTCCTATGTGTAATACATATAGTCACAGGAATATATATATAATATATGCATATATATGTGTATATATATATATATGTATATTGGGAATATATACAGGCATATTGGTCTGTGACTGTGTGACCAGTTCTTGCTGACTTCTGTTACCTGCACTGACGGAACTATTAATTGGAAGTGATATTGAGTGTGTTTTTCAAAATGTTCTCCCAGCAGCACTTCAGCTGATATGGTGCTGTGAAAGCTTTTTTGCTTGCACTCAGTTGTTAGTTCAAGGATAGTTTCTTCCACTGTGGATAGGGATTCTCTGCTTAACAGGAATTCACTCCTATAGCATTTTTTTTCTTATGAGTAGGTAACAGATGTGTTTACTTTACTCTTCCTAGCTGGCCACAACACTTGCAAATGTATTATCATAAATCTCTGCATGTATATGTAAATAATATCTTAAAAACGAGAGGGAGAAAAATTCTACTGAGGGGATTTAGCTCTTTTAAACTCTGAGGAAGGCTTGATCTCAATGCAATCTTACACTGTTTAGCTCACACCACTGTGCATATGTATATATATTTTCTATCTATAATTATGCCTTTGTGAAAACCTTGGTGTTTATCAAAATATTGGAAAAAAAAAAAAAAAAGGCTTAAATCCTTGACTTGATTTAATCTCAGAATCATCCCACTAGTTTACATTGCCTAGTTTGGAGCTCTGTTTGTCATCTGCAAGAAAGAGCTTTTTTTTTCCTTTATAAAGCAAAACCAGAAAAAAAAATGTTTTAGAGGTAGAATGAAATAAGATTGTCAGGTTATTTGGTAGGTGATTTAACATTTGAGCCTCTGTTACTTGCACATCAAAACGAGACATAAAAGCCGCTTGAAAACAACAACTGCAAAGCAGCAACAAGAAGCTACCTACAAAAATTAATATATAGGACTGGGATAAAGTGGTCTATTGTATATATTCATGTTATTCTTGAAAACACAGACAATAAAAAAGAGTGTGTGGAAACATCTGAGATTGCAGCTCATTGTAACTGCAATTGCTTGTTGCTAAAGTTCTTTTTGCATTTTTTCCACGCTTGAGCTTTAGTCCTTCTAGAGTTTCCTGTGCTCTCCTCTCCAACTTCTTTTTTTTTTTTTTTTTAACTCAGTTGAAAACTGGTTCTCCTTCTCATGGGGGAATAACTGCCCCTTTCTGGATACTGCTTGGAAATGTAGCTCTTTTTGACAAATCTAAAGGCAACAGTAAGCTGTACATTTTATTTTTAAACCAAAACAACATATGCAGCTGACTCTAATTTTCTGTCATTAAAAAGAATCAAGTAAATGGAACAAAGAACTGTGTATACAAATAACAGAATTTCACTTTCACCTAGACATGCAGTCACATGGTCCAGCTGGTATAAATTGACATTGCCTTTAATAGAGCTATGCCAGGTGACAACAGCTGAGCATCTGGCATCTACTTAGAGGATAAAATATAAAATCCATTTGCTGTTTCAATATACGTCTGTATTTTCAATGAAGAGAGGGTTGTTTGAGTTGGAATATCAATCTGCATGTTATTAGTTAACAGATTAAAACTAATCTGAGAAGCACTGGTGATTACATACACATTTAGATTTTTAACAAGTGCGTGTTTTTGCAGAACTGTGAGTAATTATATGCCTGACTGGGTGAAATGGGATAGATAGATATATAAATCAATAATTTATTATGAGAATTTACTCATCGATTTAGTGTGAAAATCATCAGTACCCATATGCACTGTGCCAAAGGGTGAGTAGAGCTGAGCTCATTTAAAAGTCTTATATAAAACTCGACACTTTAGGATAGTTCGGTCACATCATTGACAGTACTTAAGATTCTTATAGCTCTTCATTTACCTCAGCCTTCGTAACAGATTTTCCTTTTTTTTTTTTTTTTTTTGCTATGAAGTCAGAGCACTATTATCCATCCATTTACCCAGGGATGCGCTTCTCTGCTCCATTCTCGCACTTGCGGTAGTCTTTCAAACTCTGCTCTTCGCTTTTTCTTTGTAAGATTTTGAAGTCTTTTAATTGACGAAAAGACTAATTGATGTTCTTTTAATTCGCAAGAAAAGTGGTAAAGGTTTTGGGGTTATGTCGCTGTCAATGTATAATTCTCATTTGTGTTTTGTGAATACCCTGTTGCGTTTTACATTTCATTTTGAAGGTAACATTAAGTGCAGCTTAGAGCATTCATTTTAAAGCAGAAGGTTGACACATAGTGAAGAGACTAAAGCTGGGAAGCTTTGATAGAGCAATCAAGGGCCATCAGCGCTTAATGGCTCTACACCAGTGGATCAATGGGCTTGCTAGCAGCAGGGCCATTGACTTTGAACAGCTCTGCCCAGAAGCTGAAAGGGTGCATGTTCGCGTCAGAGCTGGAAAATTTTTGCAGCCTAAGCGCAGGGGGTTGAAAAGTGTCACGGGCTGTTTCAAAAGGGGAAAGTTCTCTCTGCAAACAAGGAAGTTTATTCTTCAATAGTCAGGTAAGCAGTTCAACAAGGCCAGGGGATTGTTTGTCTCAAAGACGTGGTCTAAGTCCTGAATCCACTCTGTTGTTAAGTGAACAGGGACTGTAAATGCTCTCTGGGATGTTCAGTTTTAGGTCAATTTGTGGTTTATTTTTTAAATATGAAAGTGTGTATACATATCTGA